>NC_091203.1:32834757-33027257 GCF_040958095.1 Procambarus clarkii | reverse complement strand
TGATTAAAGAGATCCTTAAAGAGGTAAGGATGGAGGGAGCTGAGCGAAATGTTGAAAAGGTTTTCAGGCTTGGAAAGTACAACAAGGACAGAGACCGAATGATAAAGGTGGTTTTCATGAGCGAAATCGCGAAAGAGGAACTGTTAGCAAGGAAGTGTTGTCTAAAAGGTGTAGAGAAGTTCAAGAAAATATTCCTGCAGAGGGATATGACAAGGGAAGAGAGAATACGGACAGCAGACGTGAGGAAGGAGCGCAGGGAGAGAGAAGGAAATCAGAGTACCACAACCCAGAACCCTACAATCCCAGAGGGAAGTGGAGAACCCTCCTCAAACAGTGCAACAGCCACAGGGATTGGGGCACCACCCTCACATTCTACCCAACAGACACCCAACCTGCCCCATCCCCTGTCAGCCCCCCACTAAGTACCCACCTAGGGCACCCTCCCCCCACCCACCCCCCTCCCCCCACTCACCCCCCTTCTCCCCCTCACCCCTCTCCCCCATCCCCCATGCCCTCCCTTCTCCCACATGCCTTCCCCTCTCTCCCACCCCCATGCCCTTCCTTCCCCCCCTCCCCCCTAAGCCCCCCACTCTCCCCCACCCCACCTAAGTCTTCCCCTCTCCCCCACTCCCCTAAACCCTCCCCTCTTCCTCACCCACCTCAGCCCTCCCTTTTCCCCCATGCCCCCCAAGCCCTCCACCCTTTTCTCTCCCCCCAAGCCCCCCCATCGCCCCTATCCCCCACAGCCTCTCCTCCCCCCATGCTTCCCCAACCCTCCCTCTCTTACCCACCCCCTGTACCCTCCCCCTCTTATCCACCCCCTGTACCCTCCCCCTCTTATCCTTATCCTTACAAGTGGAGTCCCGCAGGGGTCAGTCCTTGGACCTATACTGTTTCTGGTATATGTAAATGATCTCCCAGAGGGTATAGATTCGTTCCTCTCAATGTTTGCCGACGATGCAAAAATTATGAGGAGGATTGAAACAGAGGATGATAGTAGGAGGCTACAAGATGACCTGGATAGACTGAGTGAATGGTCCAACAAATGGCTGTTGAAGTTCAACCCGAGTAAATGCAAAGTAATGAAACTAGGCAGTGGAAACAGGAGGCTAGGCACAGGATACAGAATAGGAGATGAAGTACTTAATGAAACAGACAGAGAGAAAGATCTAGGAGTTGATATCACACCAAACCTGTCTCCTGAAGCCCACATAAAGAGAATAACGTCTGCGGCATATGCGAGGCTGGCTAACATCAGAACGGCGTTCAGGAACCTGTGTAAGGAATCATTCAGAATCTTGTACACCACATATGTAAGACCAATCCTGGAGCATGGAGCCCGTACCTTGTCAAGCACAAGACGAAGCTGGAAAAAGTCCAAAGGTATGCTACTAGACTAGTCCCAGAACTAAGAGGCATGAGTTATGAGGAAAGGCTGCGGGAAATGCACCTTACGACACTGGAAGACAGAAGAGTAAGGGGGGACATGATCACAACCTACAAAATCCTCAGGGGAATCGACCGGGTAAACAAGGATGAACTATTCAACACTGGTGGGACGCGAACAAGGGGACACAGGTGGAAGCTGAGTACCCAAATGAGCCACAGAGACGTTAGAAAGAACTTTTTCAGTGTCAGAGTAGTTAGTAAATTTAATGCATTAGGAAGTGATGTGGTGGAGGCTGACTCCATACACAGTTTCAAATGTAGATATGATAGAGCCCAATAGGCTCAGGAATCTGTACACCAGTTGATTGACGGTTGAGAGGCGGGACCAAAGAGCCAGAGCTCAACCCCCGCAAGCACAATTAGGTGAGTACAATTAGGTGAGTACACACACACACACACACACACACACGCACACACACACACACACACACACACACACACACACACACACACACACACACACACACACACACACACAAACACACACACACTGCCTCTCTCGAATCTGGCAAAGAGAGACAGACAGACACACAGACGAAGGAAAACAATGGGAAAGAGAGTTACAATCAAGGAAGAATACCTTACAATCGTCTGCCAATGCCACAATCACTCAATACTTACTCCTAACCATGCCAAAGCAAATTAAGACATTCCATTACAACATTTTACAGAAATTAACAAGTTTTTCCAAACATTTTCACTTACCAATTAGCATAAAAATTAATCTATCTGTGAGCATAGAAGTCAATCTAACAATTAGCATAGAAATTGATGTATCAGTTCACGAGTCAATCTATTTGAATACAAAACTGAATTCCGTTCAGGAACAAATGTTTACTTAAAAACACATGTAAATCATGTAAAAACATTATTTGCTTTATTTTGATTATAGCCATTCTTATGTTTTTGTCGTACAGCATTTCAGAATTGAGGAATAAAATTATGTTTTTGTCTGAGAAATATTCCAGGGCGATTGTCTTTTTAATATTACGGTTTAGTAAACTGGGCTCTCATTAGTCTGTATGTTTCAAGTTTTTTTGGTTACTCTCTACCTCTCTTTTTTCTCTGTCTCTCTTTCTCTGACTCTTGCTCTGTCTCACTCTCTTTCTCTGTCTCTCTCTTTTTCCTGCCTCTCTCTATCTCTTCTTCTTCTGTCTCTCTCTCTCTCTCTTTCTTTGTCTCTCTCTGTCTCTCTCTTTCTCTCTCATCTTTCATCTACCCCCCGTCTCTTTCCTGTTAATCGTTTAATTCTCCATTCTCTCATCTACCCCTTTCATCATCTTATTTACTCTCGCTATTCCTTTCTCTTCCCCTAACCACTCCCAATCGACATCATCTTTCCTATTCATCCATTTATATACATTTATTTGAAAACAAGAACGTAAACTTGGTTATGAAATTACATAGATCTTTGACTGAGTGATACATTCTTGAACAGCCACTAACACACATAGTGCCACCAACAGATCCTTGAGCAGAACAATAAATTAAAAGATAGGTATATTGTGACAGAATTTGAATTCACATGACTACCTCAGCATAAAATGATAAAATGAATTTGAAGAAGTTGCACTTCTATATTGTAATATTCTGGTTGAGAGGAATAGAAGGAAAGACTGAGGGATTTTGTAGCACAAGTTGGGATATTATAAACATGAAATAAGGTAGTTCATTCAATTCACCTGGGCACTAGGTGACTCTAACCACGGACCCCATGTGTATGGGGTCAAAGCTCTAGTTCATTTTAAGGTAGTTCATTCTTTTGTTTTTGAGTGTAGTATTAAGGAAGCCTAATTTGTTGTAATTGTGGAGCTGGTTCCATATACCGGGGTCCTTTTATTTGCATGGGGTGTTTGCATAGATTTAGTGTGTCTCTGGGAATATCAAAGATATATTTACTGCTGTGTGATGCTCGTTGATGCTCGTTGGTTGGGTTTCGTATGTCTAGGAAGGGTTGCAAAACAAGATTAGAATTAGAACGGGTAAATAGCACACACAAGACTGTGCAGAATGTATATTTAAGGTGTTCAGGGATTTAAACAGTGAACAAGGCAAGAGTGAAGACCAGGAACAGGTCAAGTAAGGCTTGGTGTCCCCGCGGCCCGGTCCTCGACCAGGCCTCCACCCCCAGGAAGCAGCCCGTGACAACTGACTAACACCCAGGTACCTATTTTACTGCTAGGTAAAATAGTCACTCAGTTCCTGGTCACTCTTGGTCACTCTTGGTCACTCCTGGTCACTCTTGGTCACTCTTGGTCACTATTGGTCACTCCTGGTCACTCTTGGTCACTCCTGGTCACTCTTGGTCACTCTTGGTCACTCCTGGCCACTCTTGGTCACTCCTGGTCACTCTTGGTCACTCTTGGTCACTCCTGGTCACTCTTGGTCACTCTTGGTCACTCCTGGTCACTCCTGGTCACTCTTGGTCACTCCTGGTCACTCTTGGTCACTCCTGGTTACTTTTGTGTTAGTTTCCTCATCGTCACTGCAAGCTTTCCAGCTTTGGGTTATGACAGTAAAGGTCATTAATTGTTGATCAAAGTTTATTTCACGTCTTTTGCTTGTTCTGTCTATATTAGCAATGATCGTTCCATTCCTAGTGTAGCACTAACTGATAAGACTTGTGATCTATAAGAATCATGCAGTCTGCAGAGATGGGATTTTTTGAGGGAAGAATGTGCCCAACCTGTTCTATGCTTCTGAGAGGTATCTTATTGTTTCAATAAACGTTCTTGCACTTGAATGGAATGCACGCTGCCTAGTTACGTACTCGTTAATGTATAGTTGGTTTGTTGCTGATTGAATTAGGTCTTACTTCGAAGTGGGGTCAGCTTGTTTAATGGTCATGCGTCTGGAGCTGTGGCGAATTGCTGCCTCATAGGTCTAAAGGTGGTTTGGTTTTTTAAACTACTAAGAATGTCACTTTGCCTTGGTTGAATGTTCTCAGTCTAAATGTTAACTGTTCATTCGTATCAAATGTTTCAGTGTGAAAGATTGTTGATTTCTTGTCGAAGTGGTGTTCAACTCTTTGTTGGAGAGCAAATGACTTGCAGGGCCTTCAATTCCTTGTGAAGGCTGGAGAATTGTGTTGCAAGGTTCTTCAGCAAGTAGGAACTCGTTCTATCGATTTTCCCTCCGTACAATATGCAGCAGAACCTGGGCTACTCAGGCCCTTACGAAGGTACTAATATTATGTGTAAAAGTCTACGGTACTGGCATGTCGTGTTTCAATTACTTTAATGGACGACCACTTTATATTCTTTGTAGTCGTGAATTATCGTTGCCTTGACTCTCTGTCTGTCTGTCTGTCTGTCTGTCTGTCTGTCTGTCTGTCTGTCTCTATTGTTTGTATTATTTCTATCGTCAGAATATTAGCCATTTCCCCTCTTTTCTTTCTCTTAATAGTCTCCTCTATTATCCACTTACACTTTCTTTCCTTAATTAACTTTGTTCTCAATAACCTAACAATGAATCTACTGCTTTTCTATTTCATAACACGAGTCTAGTTCATTCACTTATACTTTATATGTAGCCCCCGCTGCGTTGGGCCCCGACCTTGCTCCTCCTTTGACTCTCCTGACTTCTTCTTCAGCTCCCCCTCCCTCCTCTGTGGTTGGGTCGAGCCTCAAGCCCTCAGTGGTGACCGCTTCGTCCCCTGCTGCGGCTAAGTCTCTCGTTGTGACTACTGCGCCTTTTGTCCCCTCTCTCTCTGGGGTTCTCAACGCCATCCGCGCCACAACCGCACTCGCTCGATTCCTTCCCGTACTGATGCGTATCAGGCCTTGTTTGGTCCTGCATCCTGGGCCAAATACTATGATCTCCTTCCTCATGATTCTGCGCCTCCTGACGATTTCTCCCTCCATCGGCATCTTCTTGATTTCATGGATGCGTCTATTACCTTCAACCCCACTCATCTCGGTACACGTGTCGTTGCTGCTCCTTCTCAGGATGCAGCTTCCCACTTGGCTGCCTTATCCTGCTGTTACGGACCCGAATCCAGCATTCGAACACGGAGCAGTGACGACATCGCCATCTGTGAGACAGCTCCCGAAACCCCCTCCAAATGGACAACGCCATCTAGCGAGGACGGGATATACCGGCCACAGGGGCTGGTTTCCCGTCTTAATCAGCTCGTAACGTAGCCGCTGCTGACCTCTGGGGAGGTGGCACTTAGACAGCAACGCCATCTATGGAGTGGATAGGTGGACGTTTGTGTCTAAGTCTGTAAGTGAGGTGCCCTAGAGCGTCCCTAGTACTAATGACGTGTCTGATTACAGAGTCGACCTGGGACTGCTGTATTCGATGATGGGGCAGTCTACCCAAGGCAGCCAAAATCTCTCCACGTGTTTGCTGAGGAAACTGTGAGTCACCCCCGGACGGACACTGTTGAGTGTGTTAGCCTGCCTGTGACATGGCAGAGTCGAGGAATCGTCGCATCCGGGGCTGGCTGGTGGAGGAGACTAGCCACTGTGGTGCTATAGAGAGGAGGGTGATCTGCGGGATCACATGAGGCTCCTGCCTAGGGCTCGCAACCCTAGTATCGGTCGTGGAGTGGCCTACACAGCGGAGCTGATTGGAACCTGCCAGCTACAGGCTGGATTTGTGGTTGAAGGCCTCCACGACGGTGCACCCAGTGGGACTGTGATTTGGCTGGCCTGTGGCCGGGGTAGATTCGCCAATTGAGAATCAGAGGATTCATCGTGGGCCACAAAGAAGAGAACCAGGGCTACTCATCGTGAGCACCGTGGAGCATCCTGTGTCTTCAGAAGAAGACTAATCTGTATATAATAAGTGTAGTTATAGCAACCCTGCATGTGACTGTGATATATTTATGGTGGTGGTATCAATATATATACAAAAGCAGTGCATTTGTATCCCTTCCCCTTTAATTTAACTTGCGTTACGGAATGCACCCCTTGAAAGCCACTACTAGTTTGGGGCCGGATACCCAAACTCTAATAACATTGGAGAAGAACCCGGTTGCGACCCAATAGGGTCGTAACACCTGCCTTGGCGAGATCCCTGTTCGGGTCTCAAAGAACGCTTGGTTGAATGCCAGTGTTGGCACTATTCTCCTCCCGCCCCATGTTGAGACCGGTGTTCGGAATCTGCAGGACTGCCACGATGACATTCGGCATATCCTTGATGCCCAAGGCCATTCTGTCCTCCAGGTAGACTCGTTTACTCGTCCCCCTCGTGGTCGTCACCGCCAACCCCTTCGGGTTGTGAAGGTCACCTTTGATGGTAGGACCCGTCCATCCTCTGTCATTCTTGCTGGTGCTAGGTGCTCTGTCCAGGAATATATTTCTTCTCCTCGGCTTTGTAAAAAGCGCTGGAGGTTTGGGCATGGGGCCCTCGGCAGCTCTGGGACTGTCTCTCTCTGTCCTTTGTGTGGTGGCGAAGGTCACTCTAAGTCGGTGTGCACTTCTCCCCAGGCTCGCTGCCTCAACTTTGGTGAGGCCCATCCTACCTTCTCCCGTACCTGTATCCATTACAAGCTTGAGGCAGCCGTACTCAACTTGAAGCACCGGGAGCGTTTATCTTTTGCTGAGGCGAGGCGCCAGGTTCGCCGGTTCCCGCCATATGCTAACATCTCTTATGCTCGTGTGTTGCGCTCTACCTCTCCTCGTCCTTCCCACCTTCCTCAGACCCACAACCGTTTCCGGGCCTTGGACCCTGATACGCCCACTGCCCCCTCCTCTGTTCCTTTGAGTTCTGTCCCGAAGGGTCCTCCTCCTGGTCCTCTGTCTGGGGTTCCTCTTCTTTCTGCCCCATCTGTCATGTCTCCTGTGTCTTCTTCCTCGTCTCCCTCCGATTCTCTTTCCCATCCTTCTCCTCCATCTATTGACTCTCCCCGCCGCCTATCAGTGGGGGCTGATGTCCATCGCTCTTTTATCGGCCGTCGTGTGTGCTCTCGCTCAGCTTCTGTTGAGACACTGGAATCCGTTGCCCAGTACGTAGTTGCTGGGACACCTGTCTCTTTAAGTCAGAAACGTATGCCTGGCTCCTCTTCTTCCTCCTCCCCGGTGGGTAAAGAGGCTTTGCTTTCTTCCTCGGCCCCTACTTCTGACTCTATCGCCCCTTCCCCTCCCATTTCGCTGGTTGTGCCTGCTGTTCCTGCTTTTGAGGTTTCTTTGGCCCTCGCTTCCCTCTCGGTTGCTGCCCTTGCTGACGTGCACTCCCCTCTTTCTACTCCCCCTCTTCCTGCTGCTGTCGTTGACTACTCCTCTCAGTTGCCTCCTCTTCTTCCTCCTCCTCCTCCGGACCCCGGCAGTCCGCTTCTGGTCTGTTCACCCGCTTCCTTCCCTCCGTCTTTGCTCAGTTTACCCATGCCCCCTAACCCTTACTTTGCTGACCCTGATCCCGACTCTGATATTCTTTAATGTGCTGTGGTGCTCTTTCGCCTTTGTTTCTTCCTTGTTCACTGTTGTTGTCCTTTCTCTTCTTGTCAATGTCTATTCTTCAATGGAACGTTCGAGGTTATTATGCCAATTTCCTCGAACTCCAACTTCTGATTTCGAGGTTTTCGCCCCTTTATGTCTGTCTCCAGGAGCCAATGCTTGGTGCTCGTCCTGGTCGTTTTCATGGCTATTCCTTACTCTCCCACCCCCCCCCCCCCCAGCTGTTGCTGGGGCTCCAAATTCTTTTGCTCTCTTGATTCGCTCTGATGTTCCCTTTGTCCCCTTACTTTTTCCTTCGCCTCTCCATTGTTCTGCTGCTCGTATCTTTGTGGGGAAATGGTACACGGTTTGTTCCATTTATCTCCCCCCGAGTGTCCCGCTTTCTCTTCCTGATCTGAAACACCTCCTGGACTCCTTACCGGAGCCTGTGATCCTGCTGGGTGATTTCTATTGTCGTCATTCTCTTTGGGGTGATGTTCTGACGAATACCCGAGGTCGCCTTCTTGAGCCATTTATCCTCTCTTCTTCCCTGTCTCTTCTGAATTCTGATGAACCCACTCATTTGGACTCTGACTCGCACCCTTTCCTGCCTTGATTTTTCTCTTTGCTCTTATTCTCTTTACTTAGATTTCACGTGGCAGGTTCTTGATGACCTCCATGGCAGTGTCCATTTCCCCATCCTTGTTTCCTTTTTCTCTTTTCACCCTTCCCTCTCCTTCCCTAGGTGACAGGTTGCTAAAGCGGACTGGAACCTATTTACCCTCAGTGCTGCTCTCTCTGACCTCTCTCTTCAACCTCTCCATCGCGCTCTCCTCCTTTTTCATGACACTGTCTTTGACGCTGCCCTCCGCTCTATTCCTCACTCTTCCTCTCGGAGTCCACCGAAGTGCGATCCCTGGTGGAATGCAGACTATGCTCGGGCTGTCCGCTGTAAGCGTGCCGCCTGGAAGAGGCACCGCCGTCGGCAGACGGCCGATTCTTTTCTTTTCTTTAGGAAAGCGAGTGCGGTGGCCCATAGGGCCGTCCGTACAGCTAAACGTGAATGTTGGGCATTTTATGCCACCACAATTACGTCCGAAATTCCCCTACCACAGATCTGGAAGCGTATCCGCAAGATAGCTGGTAAGTTCGTTGCCAATGTTTCACCGGTCCTTCACCTCTATGGTACTCTTGTGGCAGACCCGTTGCAGGTCGCTACCGAACTGGGTTCCCACTTTTCTTCTGTTAGCTCTGGTCTTCATCTTCCCCAATCTTTCCTTCTTCGTAAACCTGTCCTTGAGTCTCGTCCTTTAGATTTCTGCACTCGTCTTCAACTTTCCTATAACGATCCCTTCTCTCTCTCTGAACTTCGTTCTGCCCTGGCCCTCTGCGGTTCTACGGCGGCGGGCTCCGATGGTATTCATTATGAGATGCTTCGCCATCTCCCTCCGTGCACGTCTCAGTATTTACTGAGTCTTTATAATCGGATCTGGGAGTCGTCGTCAGTCCCTGAGGACTGGCTCGATGCCGTTGTCCTCCCTGTTCGCAAACTAGGGACTCTGGGAACTTCCTCTAAGGACTTTCGCTCTAATGCCCTCACAAGTTGTGTCTGCAAACTCTTTGAACGTATAGTTAACGTTCGTCTGATGTGGTTCCTAGAACACCATCACCTCCTCTCCCCTTCTCAATTTGGTTTCCGCAAGTGCTGCAGCACGCCAGATGTCCTGGTGAACTTGGAGGTCTATATTTGTACTGCTTTTGCTGCGAGAACCTCCGTTGTTGCCATCCTTTTTGACCTGGAAAAGGCTTACCACACCAATTTGCGATATCATATTCTATCCCAGCTTCATTCTTTTGGCCTTCGTGGTCATCTCCCTCTCTTTCTCCGCAGCTTCCTCTCTCGTCGTTCCTTTCGGGTGCGCCTTGGTGCTGCTCTCTCTGCCTCTTTTCAGCAATACGAAGATATGCCCCAGGGCTGTGTTCTGAGCACTACTCCTTTTCTGGTGGCCCTCAATGGTCTTCTTTCCTCTCTTCCTTCAGGTGTCTTCTCCGCCCTCTATGTCGATGATCTTACCCTTTGCTGTCAGGGTGATGATTCGCCTCTCCTTCAGCGCCGGCTTTAAATTGCGATTGATGTCGTGTCGTCTTGGGCCACCGATCATGGCTTTAAGTTCCCTTCTTCTAAGACTTGTGCCATGTCTTTTACTCGGAAACGGGTCGTTCTTCGTCCCTCTTTGTCACTTTATGGTCATCCCCTTGAGTACAAAGATTCCGCGAAGCTTTTGGAGTTATTCCTTGAAACTTGTTTGTCTTGGTCTCCCATATTTCTTACCTCCGTGTTGAGTGCTCTAAGGCCCTTACCCTCCTTCGGGTACTGTCCCATACCTCTTGGAGAGCGGATAGGCGCACTCTCCTTGCTTTACATTCCTCTCTCGTCCTGTCTAAGCTCGATTATGGTTGCCCTGCTTACTCGTCTGCTTCTCCTTCTACTCTTCACCGTCTTGATGCTTTGCACCATACTGGGTTGTGCCTCAGATCTGGTGCCATTCGTTCGATTCCCGTCCTTAGCTTGTATGTCGACACTGGCTTCCTGTCTCTCCAGGACCGCCGTGATCGCTACTGTCTTCGCTGTCTTGCGTGGTCCTTACAACATCCTTCCTCTCGCCTCTGTCGTGCTTTAACTTTTACCCCTCCTGCGGTTCCTGTTCCTCTTCACCACCTCCCTCTTTCTGTCCGGTTATCTCGTCTACAGGATTCTCTTTCCGTTCGTATTTCTGATGTTTCTCCTCGTGTTGTTCCTTCTTTGCCCCCGTGGAGGGTCCCTCTTCCGCGGTTTTGTACATCCTTGACCCGTATCACTAAAGCTTTTACCCCTCCTACGGTTCTAAAACGCCTTTTCCTCGAGCACTTTTCTTCTCACTCCCGCTCCGTTTCTGTCTTCACCGATGGGTCTAAGTCAGCGGACGGTGTTGGCTACTCTGTTGTTTTTCCTGATCGCACTTATATGTGTCGCTTGCCTCCGGAGACTAGCATCTTTACAGCGGAGCTTCATGCTATTCTCTATGCTCTCCGTCTCCTGCTTTCTCGTTGTGTCTTCCTTTGTAGTTGTTGTTAACTCTCGTAGTGCCCTCATGGCTCTCAGGTCCTTTAATCCAGTTCATCCAGGAGTTGTCGAGATCCAGCATTGGCTGTTTCTTGTTCACAGTAAATTTAAGTCGGTTGGGTTTTGTTGGGTTCCCAGCCATATTGGTGTGTCTTTAAATGAGTGTGCTTGTGCTGCTGCCAAGGAAGCTGCCCGGTCTTGTCCCATCTCTCGTAAAGGTATTCCATATTCCGACTTTTATCCGGTTATCCATTCCTCCATCCTCACCCGTTGGCAGGCTTCTTGGTCGTCTGTTACTAGTAACAAACTTCGAACTCTTAAATGTTGTGTTTCCTCGTGGCCGTCCTCTTACCACCGTAACCGGCGATGGGAAACAGTTCTGGCTAGGTTGCGTATTGGCCATACTCGCTTAACCTATGGTCACTTGATGGAGCGCCGCCCTGCTCCTTATTGTCCTAATTGCATTGTCCCACTTACGGTCGTGCATGTCCTTCTTGAATGTTCTGACTCCCAGGACGAGCGTGTGTCTTGCTTTCCGAGCGCCCCTCGCAGTCACCTGTCCCTCAATCGAATTCTTGGTGACTCGGATACTTTTGATATCGTTCGCCTTATGCGTTTTTGTTCTCGTATTGGCATCCTTGGTGATATTCAGCATCCTCTGATTATTCCTCACATTTGATGGTGCTACATAGCCTTCCCGGTTTGGTGCCTTCTTTTGATAATTACTCACTTACTTACTACCCACAGGATGGGTATGGGGTCATCACCACCCCCAGGATGGGCATGGGGTCCACCACTGCCCACAGGATTGGTATGGGGTACACTACCGCCCACAGGTTGGGTATGGGGTCCACTACTGCCTACAGGATGGCTATGGGGTCCACTACCACCCACAGGATAGGTATGGGGTCCACTACCGCCCACAGGATGGGTATGAGGTCCACTACCGCCCACATGATGGGTATTGGGTCGACAACCTCTCCCAGGATGGATATGGGGACTCCACTACCACTCACAGAATGGGCATGGGGTCACTACTACCCACAGGATGGGCATGAGGTACACTACTGCTCACAGGATTGATACGGGTGCACTACCGCCCACAGGATGGGTATGGAGTCCACTACTGCCTACAGGATGACTATGGGGTCACTACCACTCACAGGATGGGTATGGGGTCCACTTCTGCTCGCAGGATGGGTATGGGGTCCAATGCCGCCCACAGGATGGGCATGGGGTTCACTACTACCATCAGGATGAGTATATTGGTTCATCTACTGCCTACAGGATGGGTATGGGATTTATAATTATAATAAGCACTATTAGTTTATTAAGTTTATTATTACTTATTAAGTTTAGTATTACTATTTAATTATTATAATTCAGTGCCTAATTTCATCTTCATAATTTCCTACTCTGTGCTTTAAAATTGCTCTGTATCTAGTGTTACCCAATCTCCCAATCTTTATGTACTTAATCCAATCAACTTTACCATTGTGATTATTGCTGTAGAAGAGCGGCCTTCAATGCGGTGTATGTCCTGGTGTCTGGTGATGGTGTGGTGATGACAGCGGAGGCAGTGTGCATAGCCTCCAAGGCTATGCACACTGTATGAACTTTCTTAAGTATAAGGTTCTTAAGTATGAACTTAAGAACTATTGGTTGGCAGGAATATTTACTGGAAGTAGGGAAAGGTTTGAGTTCCATAATTAATACTAAGAAGAGCTTTGCTTCTCTCGTTAGGCTAATGCTTTTGGAGCGCATATATTATTGGGATAATCTACTTGCTACAGAACTCCCCCTCCCAGGGGATGAAAGGAAAAACACTTGATCAAGGAACCTAGCTGGTCGGTGAACTCTGTCTCTGCCTGAGGAGTCATCCAAGGTAGTGGCAGATGTTTGAATGACTCGTGTGGGCTTCGTGATTGTGGGGATTAGCATATAGGAACAACAAATGTAAGTCGCCAAACTAGGATATGGTGATGAAAAGCCATGATGTGGAGAGAATGTGGGCACAAGAAGGGAAACAATACACACGTGCTGGATGGCATATTGGAGGGCGACCTAGCGGAGCCTCGCAGCACTGTATTTGTGCGCCAGCAACAGCATGTCGGTGGGCGTGAGTTCGGCCGCCAGGTGGTTCTCGCACGCCCACACCAGGTCGTTCACCTCGTGACGCAGATCAGTTACCAGCAGTGGTCGTGCTAGACGACCCAGGTCGCTGCAATGATTCTGAATATTAAAACTTGGGAAGAAAGAAGCACTGCATTAGGCCTATTTCCCCATACGATGTTGATACAATTTAGATACAGCCATTTCCCCTCTTGACAAAATTTAGAGCAATATTGTTAAATGTACCCGAGATGAATTCGTATCTTGGGTGCATCTGAGATTATCAGAGGAGCGAGTTCAATCCTACAGCATTACTCCTAAATTTGACCAATTTTATGAATCATGTATCAAAATCTTGGAAAAATTATAAGTTTAGAGAACGTCATATATGAAAATAGAGAACTATACAATCCTTATTTCAAATATTGTTTTCCGACTGTCCCCCGCGGTCGCTTGTCCCTCGATAGAATTCTTGGCGACTCGGATACTTTTAGTATCGCTTGCCTTATGCGTTTTTGTTCTCGTATTGGCATCCTTGGTGATATTTAGCACCCTCTGATTATCCCGCACATTTGATGGTGCTACATAGCCTTCCCGGTTTGGTGCATTCTATTGATAATTACTTACTTATTCCAAATAGCAACGAACTAGAATGTGTGCAAAAGTTTCACCTAAATATTTAAATTTCGCAAAATAGCACTATGTTTGAAAATATCAATATTTAAAAGTAGGTCTATATAAATCCAATAATAAATCGCATATTTTTTTTTAAATACCTATCAAAGTGATGCGCTAAGTAAATTAAACTAAACTCTAACAAAAAGTATAAACTACAAATGACAACTGTATCATAGTTTTCCATTGTTGGGGATAGAACGCTTGCTAAGCTTATATCTTAGTCCGTCTAGCAAACGCCTAACTTTACGAGCTATTTATGCCCGTGCCAGCTCTTGAGTGGCTTAATCTTTATCAATCAAACGCCTAACCATCAGGCTAACCCACATGTAACGCTCAACATTAGATTAATAAAATGGTGCGAAATTTTGTATTTGTGTGAGTGTTTAAGTTGGTGGTTTAACTTAACTTTAAATCTGTCCTAGTTACTAGAAAAGTCAATACTTGCAGTAAACAACTCCCTAAACGTAGTGACTATGCAAATTATAATACTAACTTAACTATGACCGAATTAATTACATATGTAGATCTCCTTCAGAAGTTGCTGCGTGACGGAAGACGACATATTAACTTTAACAAATACTTTCTTGATAGGACCTTTTCAAACATCGATTTTCGAGTTGCCTTAGTGGTATCCTTGACTCACCAGTGGGGAAGCATATGCCACAATCTGATGAAAAGGGTTCCGTGAGAAAGGTATTAGATAGTTCACGATCATGTTTTTTTCCTGGAGCTCAGAGCATTCTCCTGCAAGGTGTCTACGCAAGAGAGGGACTAGGGGTGCTCAGCTGCTTACTAGAAGTCAGACGTTTGCTAGGAGTCATGAGACGCGTGTTAGGAGGACGCTTGCGGGGAGACAAAAGACGTTGGCTGGGAGACAAAAGACGCTTTCGGGGAAGCGTTGTAGTGGGAATCAGAAGTTCACTGGGAGACACAGTGCGGTTATTTATTTTTATTTTTTATTTATTTATATATACAAGAGTTCTTACATTCTTGTACAGTCTTGGAGTCTAATACCATCCTTAGTTAATATTTCTACGCAACCTGCTCTCGCACAAGACAGCACATGCATGACATATTGTCACTATTTTGTATATAGATAAGTATATATGTGACATATTTCAATCCATATTTTTTTCAAGGCACTAACTTTTTCTCTCAGTTTTATTAAACAATAGAGATTTTATACAAAATTTTAAAATATCTTGAGTTACTTTACAATTTATTTAAATATTTTAGTTTTGTTTTATTATTTTTATAAAACTGTAATATCCATATAGGTATCAGTTCAGTACTAATTGTAATATCTTAACATACTAAGAAGGTTAGGTTAGGATGTGATTTCTATTCAGCTTTTCAAGGTAAAGTAAAATATTCACAATAAATTCGTATGTCACATATGCACTTATTTATAAGCAAGATATTGACTATAAGCAAGAGCTAGAACGGGTTGTTCTACGTCACTGTAAACTCCAGTCTTTTGCATTTAAACTGCGCTTGTTATGAGACGTCATGCCAAGCTTGCTGGGTGCAGTTCTACTAGAACTGAACTGACATCTAACAGGTGAGCCTTAGCGAGTAGCGAGTATGCTTGAAGCTTCTGACACCTGCGATCTCCCACAATTGCTACTGGAGGAATCTGGCGACAAGGAGTTACTGAACGGTATATTGATGATACTCCTTCAAAGGTACTGTTGAGTGGCATCTCGGCTCTGGTCAGGGAAGACTTAGCACTGGGCGTCCTCGTACCTGGAAGGAGTATTGTGCTGCCATTTTCGCATTCATGGCGAAAATGCTAAAAACTCGCACAGAAATTCAGTCTGCAAAATACTCGCAGACTGAAACTTCTAGAAAAGGTTCGAGCGGAAATTCAGTATTGCGGAGTGAGCTGGAATACTAACACCATTCCTAGTTAATATTTCTACGCCACTGTAAACTCCAGTCTGTTGTATTTTCAGTAAGTGACGAATCTTCCTGATTTATATTATATTGGAGACACTCAGACGCTATTCTAATGTTACTGTTCATAGGTCTTGGCTGGCACACACGTTTTGTTTATGAAAAAGTGTGAGTGGCCTGCCAGCTGGTCCACAGAAAGTAGAATGTTAGTGGTGAATGTTTCCCGAGCTCCCGGTAGTAATCAATGATTACTATTCAAGCGTTTTCATTATCAATAACAAACGTTACATGGAAGTACACAATAAGTGTAGATTTTAAACTTTAAGAAAGTAATGAATAACCATATAAGTTACTTAGGCCTATGATCTGAATTTAATTAACGGCGAAATAACTTTAAGACTATATTAAGTAATTAATAAGTGGACGGGTCATTGATATGGTCAGTAATGTTTGGAAAGATCAATAATACCAGGGCGGGTCAGTAAAGGCTGAACGGGTCAGTAAGGTCTCGACGGTTCAGTAAGGTCTGGACGGGTAAGTAGGTCTGGACAGGTCACTATGTCTGGACGGATCACAATGTTTGGACGGGTCACGCAGTCTGTACGGGTAAGTAAGGTCTGGAAGGGTCAGTATGGTCTGGACGGGTAATCAATGTCTGGACGGGTTAGCAATATTCCTTTAGGGCAGCAATATCCACGAGGGCCTTGATGAGAGTTGGTTATTGGGATTACTGTGTGTATCCATGCGAAACTTCACTACAACAAACTTGCGGAGGAGCGACGTTTTCCCACCACAGCTGACAACTAACTGAGTGAGACCAGGGGCCAGATTCACGAAGCAGTTATGCAAGCACTTACAGACCTGTACATCTTTTCTCAATCTTTGGAGGCATTGCTTACAATTATTAAACAGTTAATGAGCTCAGAAGCACCAGGAGGCTGTTTATAGCAATAACAACAGTTGATTGGGAAGTTTTCATGCTTGTAAACTGTTTATTAAATGTAACCAAAGCCGTCAAAGGTTGTGGAAAGATGTACACGTTCGTAAGTACTTGTGTAACTGGTTCGTGAGTCTATACCCTGATGATTGATGAAGATTAAGCAAACCAAGAGGTGGCACGGGCATGAATAGCCCGTAACTGGTCCCTAATGGATTGATGATTGATAAAGATTAAGCCAACCAAAAGGGGGCACTGGCATGAATAGCCCCGTAAGTGGAGGCCATTTGGTGTCATTACCAGTACCAATAGCTGGTACTTGGGATCTGTGAATGGATGGGATCTTCATGGTCGTTCACAGTTTATAACCCGCAGCAGGCTTAGTCGCCAGGTTGCAAATTAATGTGCAAAGCGACGCTTTAAACCTGAACGGAGTAACGTCGGTAGTTTGGAAACCATCAGGATCGTCGTCCTTTTCGAGGACCTTCACTCACATCACAACCCAGGTGAATATTGAGTTGCGACAAAGACGCACAGACTGAACATCTATGGTACCTGCATCATGTTGCACAGAGTCAAGGTTCGCCTCCGAGAGAACCTCATTCTCACAACGACTGAGATCTTAAAAAAGGTCTCTACCATCGGAAATGTCTCACCGGCTGACATGCTGGAGACCAGAGAGGGTGTTCACCTTCTCTTCTCCAGCGACAACGACCAGGAGAAGCTATTTGCCGCCTCTACCACGACCACCTTGCTGGACGCCGGCCTCACCCTCACTCCTCTTAGACGCTACCTGGCGGACAGGAGTGTGTTTGCCAGACACATCAGCGCATGGATCTCCGACCGCAGCGACGACATCCTCGCCAGCATTCACTCCTTGAACCCGACGCTGTCCGCGGTAATGGCCAGGACCAGCAACAACTCCAACAACACCCACAGACCCACACTGAAAGTGACCTTCAACACGGTCATAGCAGCGACCCACGCCGAGAGAGAGAGAGAAGATTAAGCCACCCAAAAGGTGGCTTGGGCATGAATAGCCCATAAGTGGTGGCCCTTTTGAGCCATTTCCAGTATCAATAGATGATACTGGAGATCTGTGGAGGTGCGACTGCACCCTTCGTGACGGGAGATGTCTCCCGTGTCAAACCCACGCCAAAGAACACGGCCTTAAGTACGCCGGAATTACGATTCCACCTGCCCACGTGACCATGGAACGATACACGGAGCTCCGCCAGTGCTTTAAGTGCTCAATGATCCGCACACTGCAGTTTCACCTGACTGTCTCTACCAGCAGGAGGAAATAAAAAAGATGACGGTAAGCACCACCTCACACCATTTGGTCACCACTTGGTCCGGGAGACATCTCCCGTCACGCAGGGTGCAGTTGCGCCTCCACAGATCTCCAGTATCCATCTGGTCACCATTTGGTCCGGGAGACATCTCCCGTCACGCAGGGTGCAGTCGCACCTCCACAGATCTCCAGTATTATCTATTGATACTGGTGATGGCTCAAAAGGGCCACCACTTACGAGCTAATCATGCCCATGCCACCGTTTGGGTGGCTTCATCTTCATCTTCATCATCTTCATCAACACATTCACAAGGGAGACATCTCCCGTCACGCAGGGTGCAGTCGCGCCTCCACAGATCTCCAGTATCAGCTCTTGATACTGGTGATGGCTCAAAAGGGCCACCACTTACGAGCTAATCATGCCCGTGCCACCGTTTGGGTGGCTTCATCTTCATCTTAACACATTCACAAGGGAGACATCTCCCGTCACGCAGGGTGCAGTCGCGCCTCCACAGATCTCCAGTATCATCTATTGATACTGGTGATGGCTCAAAAGGGCCACCACTTACGAGCTAATCATGCCCGTGCCACCGTTTGGGTGGCTTCATCTTCATCATCTTCATCAACACATTCACAAGGGAGACATCTCCCGTCACGCAGGGTGCAGTCGCGCCTCCACAGATCTCCAGTATCAGCTCTTGATACTGGTAATGGCTCAAAAGGGCCACCACTTACGAGCTATTCATGCCCGTGCCACCTTTTGGGTGGCTTCATCTTCATCTTAAACACATTCACAAGGGAGACATCTCCCGTCACGCAGGGTGCATTCGCACCTCCACAGATCTCCAGTATCAGCTCTTGATACTGGTAATGGCTAAAAAGCGCCACCACTTACGGGCTATTCATGCCCGTGCCACCTTTTGGGTGGCTTAATCTTTATCAATCAATCATCAATCAATCCCCACCTCAATTCACCTAGCCAAACCGCCTACGTCTGCTTTCCCGGCCTTGTCCGAGAATACTGGGGAAGCTGCTGGAGTTACTAACATCACCCTCCTACCGGTACTTCAAACACCTCGCTGACAAATTGGCGGGCAACGACGTCAACCTATACTTCCACACTATCAACAGGATGCTCACCGCAAATGGACTTCCGACGGTGACGGTACCAGGCGACCCTCTCCCAGCTCCTCCACCTGCGGTCGGCCCGGCGTCCGACCCCGCAACCAGTCTGGAAACAGGGACGCCTCCCACACTGGCTACCCCTGCCAACGAAGACACCACATCCAGAGACGACAACGGACGACCCGAAACTCCCACAAGCAACACCAAGAGGCTCTCCAGAGCGCTCACCGACGTCGACGAGAATGGCCTTGCGACCGACGACGAAGACGACGACGAAAACAAAAATACTTACCATTTTGCTGTTCATTCCTCCCAGCGAGTTCAATGGCAACGCACACCAGACGAAAAATGGCTCATAGATGTAACAAGTTAATCAGCCAGAACAAATACCCGCACCCCAACTATGTCCATGCGGACATAGTTGGGCACACCATGACCGCTTACACTGATCTCACAATACTGAAAAAAGAATACCTGGTGATTGATTGATTGATGAAGATTAAGCCACCCAAAAGGTGGCACGGGCATGAATAGCCCGTAAGTGGTGGCCCTTTTAAGCCATTACCAGTATCAAGAGCTAATACTGGAGATCTGTGGAGGTGCGAATGCACCCTGCGTGACGGGAGATGTCTCCCTTGTGAATGTGTTAAGATGAAGATGAAGCCACCGAAAAGGTGGCACGGGCATGAATAGCCCGTAAGTGGTGGCCCTTTTGAGCCATCACCAGTATCAATAGATGATACTGGAGATCTGTGGAGGTGCGACTGCACCCTGCGTGACGGGAGATGTCTCCCGTGAATACCTGGTCCCTGATTGATAAAGATTAATTAAGCCACCCAAGAGGTGGCACGGGCATAAATAGCCTGTAAATGGTACAAATTTTTGTTCAGTAATTCTTTTCAGTATTCTGGGGTTGCATTTATAATCGTCAAGCTGCTATTGCGGGGGAGGATACTGTTTGACAGTCTTGATGAGGGTGTCCAGATGCTGGACACCTTTTTTTGACCAGGAGAGTGGCTGTGTTGATGGCTTCAGGGTGGCCACTGCAAGATTCAGTGACTCTCAAAGCTCTTCTAAGATAGTTGGTTGCTTCACATTCCAGAAGATCGTGAAGTAATGGCTTTTCTGTGACAGTTTGGCAGAAGATGCACTCTCTGTCAGGGTTAACCAATCTCCCAGTTGCATCTGTAACCTAGACGTAGTCAATATAACATAACTGCTGTGGATTCCTTTTGGGATATTTAACCTTTCTAATTTGGTTGCCTGAAGATACCATATTGCAGAGGGCGAACCTTCAGCTACTCTCTCATGTAGATAGGCTTTGTTGAGGTGTGAGAGTTTTTTGGTGATGATGTTTTTTTATGTTCTCTCGGCTGGGTTGAATTATTTTATGTATCACTGGATGACGAGTTGCCAATTTAGGAATTCCATCGGCTTTCTCATTTAATGGGATTCCAACATGGGATGGGATCCAGTTTAGGGTTATGTTGAGTCCTTTGCCTTTAGCGACAGCTCCAAGATACAAAATGGTGGTAATTATTTCCACTGTTTTAGTCCTAATATATGATGTGTAGGTTTTGAGTCTGTGTGTATAATTGCATTTTGAGTGTTTTGTGCAATCACCTATGAGAATGCCTGTTGTATGGCAAACAGCTCAGTTTGGGTTGATGATACTTGTCCTTCCAATCTCCAATATGCCTGTACGCTGGCCAGCACTCATATTCTGTGTCAACCGATCCATCTATGAAGATGTGGGTGGCTCCTGCTACTGATATGCTATACATTTGCTTTTCTATTATGCGCCTTAGGATTGTTGGATCATAGGCAGCCTTTTTCATTGGGAGACTTTCTATTACTATTTTGAAAGTAGGCTCTTCCCACAATGCGGAAGAAGTGTAATTTGGGTGTAGTTGATCACCCTCTCTATCAAGAATCATGCTTTTTAAATGTAGTCTGTTTAGGATATTTCCTTCTCTTGCAGCCCACGAGTTTCCATTGTTTTGGCCAAGGCCTACCATACTGGGATTGGATCAGGAGAAATAATTATCTTACTGATAATTGTAGCTGTTCTTTGTGATATTCTTTCTTGAAGAGAAGGCAAACCCGTTTCCAGTCTTAGAGTTTCAAGCTTGGTCCACATGGGGGCTTCCAGTGTGGCTCTTATAGCATTGTCTTGGGCAATTTCAAGCTTTTTCCACTGTTGGTGTGATAGACTTGTGAGTACAGGTGCGGCATAGTCGATCACTGATCTGACTGCCCGTACATAGTATATGCGAAGGACTTGCAGATTGTCTCCTCCAGTGAGGGAGGTTAGCGACCTGAGGATTTCCGTCCGGGCCGCAGTTCGCTCTCTCAAGTAAGTGACCTCAGCATTAAAATTCATGTGTGTGTCCAGGATTATTCCTAGATACTGATAGGTGTCCACCCATTCAATTGGTTGACCCCTGTAATGTGAGTTGGATGCTTTGCTCTTTCTTCGCTATTTTTTATGGGCATGGCTTTTGTCTTTGAGGGGTTGAGTTTGATACAAATCTGTTTTACCTCTATACTGATGCAGTCTAAGCATTTGGGTGCAAGGCGCGCCGCATCCCTTTCTTTTATGATGATGACAAAGTCGTCCGCGTAGCACCTTAAGCAGACTGCAGTAATGTGGAAGTTTCAACCTCATTATTCTTATCATTAAACAGTTGAAGAGAAGGGGGCTGAGAATGCCTCCTTGCGGTGTACCATTTTCATGTCTTGTGTATTCAGAGACTGTGCCATTAAGTTTTACTCTTGTTTCTCTATTTATGAGACAGTTTTTGGTCCAGGAGAACAGGTTGCCTTTGACGTCTTTGTCGATGAGGCAGCAGAGAACAGCTGGGGCACTAGCCAGTTCAAAGGCTTTATCGAGGTCCAGGAATATCAGCATTCCTTGAAATTCCGTGTAGTGTAGTGTAAATCAGCATTCCTGGTGTGTCATTCAAGTGGGCTAACAAAGTTGTAATACATTCCACTGTGCCAACCCCCTCTTCTATAGGCAGACATATCATGGTGCAGTTTAGGCATTTTCCACTCCAGTCTGTTGATTGCAATTCTGTCAGCCGTCTTGGCTGCACAGCTTTGGAGAGAGATGGGCCTGGGATTAGCTGGATTTTGGGGTTTTGGGATCGACACTATGTCTGCCCCATTCCAAGCTGTAGGTCTAGTTTGAGAAGTCCAGGCTAAATTAATTAACCTTATGTATGCAGCGTCTCCCTCTGGACCGAGGTTTCCAATTATTGTATAGGTTATTTTGTCGTCTCCAGGGGATATATGCTTGGAGATTTTCTTAGCCCGATTGAGCTCATCCAGTGTGAAAGGGGCATTAGTATCAAAGACTTCTGCAAATGCTGTAAGGATTCTGTGCCACCTTTCTTCCTCTAATCATGTCTGCACTGCTAATACATCTGGTGGAAGCTGATTGCTGGCTGCTCTTTCTGCAAACCTGGTTGCCAGTACTTCGGCTTCCTGTTGAGGATCCTTGGGGTGTGGAGCTTTAGGTGTTTTATTTATTTGCCCTGGGGATTTGATGCCTCATCTCTCCAAGAGAGGTGTGTTCATTCAGATGTGAACACCATTCCAGCCACTTTTGTTCTTCTATTAGTCTGGTCTCTTGATGCACATGTTCCTTGACCTCACAAAGTTAGGTCCTGTTGCGGTCACTTAGCTGCTTTTTGTATAGCTTTCTTGTTCTGTTGAGTCTATGGTTGAGTTCTTTGACACTTTCACAATAGTAGCAATGATCTTTATGCTGTCTGGTGGACTGTTTTTTTCAGTGGGATTGAGTGGTTGGCTGCACTTTGAATCGCTTTGACAAAATCTTGTTCTGCCTGATAAATGACTTCAGAAACATCATAGTTTCTATGCCACTCTGAAATGAGGTTTTGAAATCGGTCCCAGTTTGCTAAAGCAAAGTTGTAGGCTTCAGATGATGGCGGAGTAGGGGTGGGTAGATCTAACTTAAGATGAATTTGGACCCCATAGTGGTCGCTTGTGAGTGTGGGCTCAACTGACCATGCTGTTGCATCTGTTAGGGAGGCTGAAACGAAGGTAAGGTCTAATCTACCTCCTTAGATGTGGGTGAGTTCATTCTTGTTTAGGATTTGGTTTTCTGGAAGCTGGTCTAGTAGATGTGCAATGGGAATGCCTGCCCCATTTGTTGTATTCGAACCCAGTACAAATCGATGATGGGCATTAAAATCTTTCACAAATGATTTTGTTTGATGTAGTCGCGTGTCCAAATAACACAGAGAGATCCATTTCAGTATGTGGAGACCTGTACACATTAAACACTTCAAGTTTGTCGTGTCTTAGCTCAATGGATACTCCCATTACCTCTGTCCCTGCTCCAAAATCGGGTGGGCTGGTTATGGACTTAGAGATCAGGTCACATTTTACATAGATTGCACATCTGGATTGCCAGGGGGATGTGCATGGAAGGAAGAAGCCTCGATAGCCTGAAATTTTAGGTTCTAATCCGGCTCGAAGCAGGCTCTCCTGCAGTATCAGGATGTCTATGCCTTTGGTTGCTGCTATGCATTGTAAGTGTTGCAATTTTGTGTGCAGCCCTTGCGCACTGTTGTTGATAGTGATGATGGTGGTGGTGGTGGTCATTTGGACTGTATATGTATCATTGCAGGATCTTTAGACCTCTAGATTCTTGGAATTTGCTGATATTACCGTGGTATCCATGGAGTCTGATGAACACACCATGGAAGTTGCAATTGGTGTAAATCTTAGTGGACCTGAATTTGATTCATCAATGTCGCTTTCAAACTAGCTGGACTCTATCTGTTTTTTTTAGGAGAGTGTCTCCTGCCCTGCGTTCTTGAAGGGGAGGATATTATATTTTCGAATTTCTTGAGCTTGTGCTCAATTGTCTTCCGATTCTCTGTGGTTTGCTTATTACCATGTATCGACAGCAGACTTTCGACCAATTCCGTGACCAAAGTTTTGAACATTGGTCAGAGCGTCCAGTTGTGCGGGAGCACGATTTACTGCTGTGCAGGTTTGGGCCTGGCTACTTTTTGACCCTTCTCAGTGGACACTGACACTGAAATGGTTACTCTTACCCTTATTGCCCCCCCAGTGTGCTTACTGGATGCAATGGACGGGCGACTGCTTTGAACATGTTTCTTGTGGCCATCAGTTATCCCTTTGACTTGGACGGAGGTCTTCACATCCTTCACCATGGCCAATGGTGAAGGGCCGTGTGCCCCTCTACCTGAATAGGAAGACCCCACGCGGTTTTAGTGGGCAGAGGAGCTGGTATAAGTTTTGGTGGGGGCTTCGGCTCCTCTGTAGGCGTGGTGGGGTTCGTTTGAAGCCTTTCAGGCTATTTCAAGTTCCAGGTGTGATGTGCCTTGGAGCAATTTGGGCACTTTGCTTGGACAGAGTGGTTTGCCTTGTGTTTATCAATGCATATTTTTGTGTCGTGGGGCTGGCTGCAGACTCCACACCTCACTGGGCATTGGCAGCCATCTTTGTGATGCCCAAATCTCTGACATCTGAAGCATCTTAGAGGCTCTGGGGTGTAAGGCCGGTGTTGGAACTCGCCCCAGATTCCATGTTAAGTTTCTCCGGGATCCGTCCTCTTACTGTGAGAAGGACTTGTCGGGTTTCCTGCTTTGTGGTTTTTACCTGGCATCTCTCTGCTGGCACCACATAGTTCAACTTTTCGAGATGGTCAAGGGCCCATATGCAAGGGACAGTGGAGGACAATGATTTTTCTTATTTTATACTCTGGCTTGAGTTCCTCACATTTTGTGTAATTTTTCAGAATCGTTGTGGGTGACTCGTCTTTGGGTCTCAGAATATATTCTCCTCTGAGATTTGGCTTTGCTCTGATCTGGAGCTGGGGGTACTCTTTTTCGATGTTCACTAGAGTGGCGTAGGAAGACTTACCTTCGGTATGCTGGACCTTGAAGACTGGTAGTGCAGATTTAGTCAGAGGAGCTGGAGTGGTTGTTGGTAGAGCTAGAGAAGCTGGAGTGTTTGTCGGTAGATGGGTCGTCATGGAGTGGCTTTTCCTGTTTGCTTTATTCACAGGATGCCAATCGCCATCACTTTCGGAACTTGTATCTAATATGGATTTTTTTTTACGACACTTAGCAGCAACGCTGGTTCTATCACGATTCATTTCGTATTCCATTTTATTAGTCAAATGCTCACTGTGGAGTGATGTCTGTCGAGTGAAGGTGATGCTTTGTGCTACAGGACACAAAGTCAGCGTGGAGTTGGCTCGAGTGCTGGTCCCTGATTGATTGATTGATGAAGATTAAGCCACCCAAAAAGTGGCACGGGCTCGAATAGCCCGTAAGTGGTGGCCCTTTTGAGCCATTACCAGTATCAATAGATGATACTGGAGATCTGTGAAGGTGCGGCTGCACCCCTGCGTGACGAGAGATGTCTCCCGCTGGTCCCTGTACATAAGAACACAAGAACAAAGGCAACTGCAGAAGGCCTATTGGCCCATACGAGGCAGCTCCTATTTATAACCCCCCAATCTCACTCATATAAATGTCCAACCCACGCTTGAAACAATCGAGGGACCCCACCTCCACCACGTTATGCGGCAATTGGTTCCACAAATCAACAACCCTGTTACTGAACCAGTATTTACCAAAGTCTTTCCCAAATCTAAACTTATCAAATTTATACCCATTGTTTCGTGTTCTGTTTTGTGTTGATACTTTTAATATCCTATTAATATCCCCTTTGTTACGTCCATTCATCCACTTGTAAACCTCTATCATGTCACCCCTAACTCTTCACCTTTCCAGTGAATGCAACTTAAGCTGTGTTAATCTTTCTTCATATGAAAGATTTCTAATTTGGGAAATTAATTTAGTCATCCTACGCTGGACACGTTCAAGTGAATTTATATCCATTCTATAGTACAGCGACCAAAACTGAACTGCATAATCTAAATGGGGCCTAACCAGAGCTAGATATAGCTGAAGAACCACACCAGGTGTCTTGTTACTAACGCTTCGATTAATAAACCCCAGTGTCCTATTTGCCTTATTACGAACATTCATGCATTGATCCTTTTGTTTTAAATTCTTACTAATCATAACTCCCAGATCTCTTTCGCAATCCGACTTCGCAATCTCAGTACCATCTGGCTCGTATCTTGTAACTCTATCATCATTACCTAGCCTCAGAACTTTACATTTATCAGCATTAAACTGCATCTGCCAATCCTTTGATCATTTCAAAACCCTATTTAGATCAACTTGAAGAGATATTGAGTCTTCTTCCGTGTTAATTTCCCTACCGATTTTTGTATCATCTGCAAATTTGCAAATGTTGCTACTCAAACCTGAATCTAAATCATTTATACATATTAAAACAACAGAGGTCCCAGGAAAGAGCTCTGAGGCACTCCACTTACAACATTTTCCCACTCTGACTTGACTCCATTTATACTAACTCTCTGTTTCCTTTGGTATAGCCATGCCCTAATCCAGCTTAATATAGCACCCCCAATACCATGAGCCTCTATCTTATTAATCAGTCTTTCATGTGGCACTGTATCAAAAGGTTTGCTAAAGTCAAGATACACAACATCACAATCCCTACCACTATCAACTGCCTCAACTATGCTAGAATAAAAAGATAACAAATTTGTTAAACATGAACGGCCATTTATAAAACCATGTTGCGACTCAATTATTAATTTATGTTTTTCAAGATGAAGACGAATTTTATTTGCAATTATAGATTCGAGTAACTTTCCCACAATAGACGTTAGGCTAATTGGTCGATAGTTAGACGCAAGTGATCAATCTCCTTTCTTAAAAACAGGTATCACATTAGCAACTTTCCATAACTCTGGCACTCTGCCTAACTCTATTGATTTATTAAATATGGTAGACAGTTGTTCGGAAAGCTCCTCTGTACTTCTTACGACTTTTATAGGTTTGAATATAACGACCAGTACCCCGAGACACTTAATCTCCACTAATCACTCTCCAAGTAATCCCTTAAGGTAGTCTCTAAGGTAAGTTACTTAACATGTGATGCTATTATCCCCGGGGCAAAAGGATAATTACATTTAAACAACTGTAAACAGCTGTTACGCTGTTTACAGACGACCAGTATACCAGAATATTGTGATCGAGTGTAGAGAGAATGTTAAGACATTATAAAAAATGGGTATAAAGCAAAAATCATGTGGATCCCTTCACATGTGGGAATACTGTTGAATGAGGCAGTTGATGAAATAACGAAGAAAGCCTCTGAAAAAACTATTGTTGATGTATGTCAGAAAATTTTAAAACAAATAAAGTCAAGAAACACAATGATCCAAGAGGATGAAGAAAAACGGAATAGAATGCCAATGGTGGACAGCACTAACACATTTAAGAATTATGCAATAATAAATACAAATTCGTCCTTCACTTATGGTAGAAGAAAGTCTACTTGGAAGGATTCAATTTACTTAGATTAAGAGGATACAAATATATCTGGTAATATGGTGTTAATGTAGTGAAAAAGATAAGGTGTGTAAATTATGTAGTATGCCGCACGCCCACACCTTAGGTCAATATGTAGTGTCTACATATTGATAACTATATAAATAAGGAAATAAGTGGTGTACCACATGAAATTGTTTGGATGTGTGATAATTGTATAATAGATAAAATATTAAGAATTCTAAGATACAAGCATATTATCCCAAGTAACACTTATATGATGTGCTTACTATATTAACAGACAATGTTAAATGTAATTCTTGAATTGTGATTTGTGCGCCCCTTGAGGGACTTAAAGTAGAGAGGGGGAAGGGGAGGGAAAGAAATAGCCTAAGCTACTCTATCCCATTGAGATGCATTTTCTTGTCTCAGTAAACGCACTTGAAAATGAATAGCTATTACAACAGATATTCTTGCAGTTACAACAGCTTGCCCGAAAAGCTATGCGCACTAGTGGCTTTAAGTATTGTATGTACTACCTCTAACTTTAAATCAAACAGAATGTTTGTACTGTAACTCTGCAACTATGTATGTACTTTTCCTAAACAAATTATTATTATTATTAATATTATAACACTTATCAACAACTTCAAGAGCGCCACCTACGAATCGTTTTCCGATGCGCAGTGATATTTGCTTACTTCTAATTGATAATAATAATAATAATAATAATAATGTCTTCCGAAGCCTTGTATTATTTGATGATTTTTTATTCCATATATTTTAAAGGGAATATATTTTAATTCTGATACGTGTAATTTTCTGTTTTGCTCAAGCATAGAATAATTGAATAAATAATATAGTGAAACTTTGGTCTCATTCACAGGATAATATCAATTGAAACAATAAATATTATAAAATTATTCAAGTATTTAAACAAATATAATTGTAACAAGCAAAAAAAAAAACAAGCAAAATTCACACTTCTTACGAGTGTGAATTTTGTTCGTTTGTGAACGAGGAGGGAAGATAGTAATTTACATATAATTCTTTTGGTCTTGATTACAAGGAACACTTTCTTAATGTTGGGAACGCGGTATTGACAGGAATTAGGTAATTGAGATATATAATAGGTGGACAGAATTCATGGTGTTACTATTTTATCTCCTGTGTGAAACACATAGTCACACCGGGTAAAAGGTTAGTAAAAAAAAAAAGTCATCGCACACACGTAGTAGCTGATGCAATCGCCCGGCTATCCGTCTCTAGGAAACTTCTGGCATTCACCTACTAGAAATAAATATTGTTAGTAAAATGAGTTTCCTAACACAACGAATTTATCTTGTGGGGCAGGGGTAATAATTTGGGTGTCAGATACTTCCGACATATGGTACATCGATCAAAACTGAACTGCAAGATCTAAATGGAGCCTAACCAGAGCCAGATATAGCTGAAGAATAACACCAAGTGTTTTATTACTTTTGGAGCGAGTATAATATTGGGATAATCTACTCGCTTTATACTAAAGCTTCAATAAATAAATCTCAATGTCCTATTTGCCTTATTTCGTCAACAGATCACCGTGAGCAGCGATTTTCCTTCTTTCTAATGTTCTAATTCAAAACTTTGAACTAAAATGAGCTAAGCAAGAAGAGGTTCCATAAGTATTTATTTATGTGATATTGATACATCGAACATGTGATATTGGTACATTGAACACGTGGTATTGATACAGAGAACATGTGATATATTCAGGATGTCCTAAAAGTAAGTTAAAGGCGGTGCTGGTGAGGTTGTTTAGCTGCGTTTCCACAAGTATGGTGGTGACAGTGTCGACGTTCATCACCGTCAGGGGCTTAGTTACATCCAATAGCTGCACGTCAATCATTACCAGCTGCAGGGCTGGTACCGTCACCTTCTGGACTGTGACGCTGGTCACGGGAACAACATTGGTCTGGAACACGGTGTTGAGGATGACCTGGTTGATGGGCAACGACGCTTGCAACACCTCGATCTGTGACATTCTGCCTCTCGTCCTAGAACTGCACAGTCTTGGAGACGGGACAGACCAGTGGCCGTCGCTTGTAGTAAAGGGCAGCGGCCAGCTGCACAAGCACCGCTAGGTAGATCACAACCTTAGACATGGAGTATGAGCCTGATGACTACCTGGATCTTTCACAACGTTTTCTTTACCCTTGTACTGTGAAACAAAGTGTAGTATGACCCTAATCACTCACTGAATTTTCCACAGCCTTTTCGTCAGTCTTATAATGACGGTACTCAGGCTTGAGTTCCCACATATTTTTGTGTGGATGTTTAACATTATAGTCACATAGTTCCTTCAGGATCACCTTTAGATATATGATTGGTTGTCGGGTAATCTTGTGGAGATCCTTAATATTGTAATACTGATGCTTTTCAAATGCAGCAAACAACAACTCCATGACCTTATCCTTATCATCACGAATCATCTTGCCTGCTGCCTTCTTCTTCTGTTCTAAATGAACATTTTGTTTATGATGTGATATAGGCTTATAGACATTCAAGGGTCTGTCAATAAGCTTTACCGTGCGAAGAGGCTTGGCAGCTTTCTTCACAGCTTCCTTTTTCTGATTGATATAGTAGTCGTCCACTACAGGCTGACATTCTAGTTTGTGGATGACTTGTCCCTCCAAGTACAATTGCTGTGTCTCGGGAGCTGCAGCAGCCGAGCTACTGCCAGGATCTGGTTGAGAAAGAACTCCGAGTGTCATTTCCTTAAGACTATGAGAGATTACCTTGTGCTCCCGAGGAATTTTGCCGTCCTTCATGGTGTGTTCGCTTGACTTAAAGGTTATTGCTGGACGTTCACCAGGAACCCTGGTAATCTTAAGCTTCCCAACGTCATGGCCAGCACAGTTTGCCCATTTGTCCCCCAAATATTTAGGTACCTTGACCAGCCACAGCCCACGGCTGCAATTCGTAACATCTAAATCCTTCATAGACTGTTGACTCATGATGGAAAACACACAAGAATATGTAGTTACGTGACCACTTTATAAAACGTCTTTCCGACACGTGCCAGTGTTTCAGAAAGTATCTGGAACACGGCTGGTGAAACTGGAACCAACCCGCGGCGGCCCAGGGTTATATAGCTGCTACCTCAGGTGACGAAGGTTGCTGGATGATGGAACTTGTTTCTTTGTATTTTTTCTATGCAAATAAATATTCAAACGTTTAAGAACATAAGAGTAAAGTCGACTAAGGCAGCGTCTTGGATCATCCCGGGCGTAAGTTCGAACCCCTCATCACTGACCTTGTGGATTTGTTTATTTGATGCATCACGCTATTGTGATTTATGTGTTTATTTATTCATAAGAATAAAGTTAAACTGACAATACAAGACATGTATGTTTATACATGTGCATGAGTAGACTATACAAGACATGTATGTTTATACATGTGCATGAGTAGACTATACAAGACATGTATGTTTATACATGTGCATGAGTAGACTATACAAGACATGTATGTTTATACATGTGCATGAGTAGACTATACAAGACATGTATGTTTATACATGTGCATGAGTAGACTATACAAGACATGTATGTTTATACATGTGCATGAGTAGACTATACAAGACATGTATGTTTATACATGTGCATGAGTAGAGTGTACAAGACATGTATGTTTATACATGTGCATGAGTAGAGTGTACAAGACATGTATGTTTATACATGTGCATGAGTAGAGTGTACAAGACATGTATGTTTATACATGTGCATGAGTAGAGTGTACAAGACATGTATGTTTATACATGTGCATGAGTAGAGTGCACAAGACATGTATGTTTATACATGTGCATGAGTAGAGTGTACAAGACATGTATGTTTATACATGTGCATGAGTAGAGTGTACAAGACATGTATGTTTATACATGTGCATGAGTAGACTGTACAAGACATGTATGTTTATACATGTGCATGAGTAGAGTGTACAAGACATGTATGTTTATACATGTGCATGAGTAGACTGTACAAGACATGTATGTTTATACATGTGCATGAGTAGACTGTACAAGACATGTATGTTTATACATGTGCATGAGTAGACTGTACAAGACATGTATGTTTCTACATGTGCATGAGTAGACTATACAAGACATGTATGTTTATACATGTGCATGAGTAGACTATACAAGACATGTATGTTTATACATGTGCATGAGTAGACTATACAAGACATGTATGTTTATACATGTGCATGAGTAGACTATACAAGACATGTATGTTTATACATGTGCATGAGTAGACTATACAAGACATGTATGTTTATACATGTGCATGAGTAGACTATACAAGACATGTATGTTTATACATGTGCATGAGTAGACTATACAAGACATGTATGTTTATACATGTGCATGAGTAGACTATACAAGACATGTATGTTTATACATGTGCATGAGTTGACTATACAAGACATGTATGTTTATACATGTGCAAGAGTAGACTATACAAGACATGTATGTTTATACATGTGCAAGAGTAGACTGTACAAGACATGTATGTTTACACATGTGCATGAGTAGACTATACAAGACATGTATGTTTACACATGTGCATGAGTAGACTATACAAGACATGTCTGTTTACACATGTGCATGAGTAGACTATACAAGACATGTATGTTTACACATGTGCATGAGTAGACTATACAAGACATGTATGTTTACACATGTGCATGAGTAGACTATACAAGACATGTATGTTTACACATGTGCATGAGTAGACTATACAAGACATGTATGTTTACACATGTGCATGAGTAGACTATACAAGACATGTATGTTTACACATGTGCATGAGTAGACTATACAAGACATGTATGTTTACACATGTGCATGAGTAGACTATACAAGACATGTATGTTTACACATGTGCATGAGTAGACTATACAAGACATGTATGTTTACACATGTGCATGAGTAGACTATACAAGACATGTATGTTTACACATGTGCATGAGTAGACTATAACCGTCAAACAGTGTCATACATGTCAGATGGCAGGTAAACCGAACATCTCTATCCCCAGAGCACCACTGACTCCCATACAGGTGCCTGCGGAACCTTTCCACAGACTTATTATAGACTGTGTTGGTCCTTTACCTCGGACCAGTTCAGGTAACGCCTATATCTTAACCATCCTGTGTCTTACCACCAGATTCCCCATAGCAGTTCCAGTAAAGAACATTACGGCTGCTACGGTTGTGAAACACTTATTGAAGATCTTCACCCAGTATGGATTTCCAAGGGAGGTTCAGAACGACTGTGGCACCAACTTCACCAGTGATCTCTTCAAGAGGACACTGGAAGAGTTCAACATCAAACAGGTATTGTCCAGCCCCTATCATCCTGCTTCACAGGGTTCTCTTGAGCGTAGTCATCAGACTATTAAAGCACTCCTAAAGAAATTCTGCAATGAAACCTCTAAGGATTGGGATAAGCAAATTGACCTGATAATGTGTATCTATAGAAGTCTTCCCAATGAGTCTCTAGGAGTATCTCCTTATGATATGCTCTACGGACGTAAGTGCCGTACTCCTCTCAAAGCTTTCAAAGACTCTCTACGTGATGCCACCTTCAGTGAGCATCAGAATGTGCCCCAGTTTCTTCAAAACCTACAACACATTCTAGAGAGGGTCCACAGTTTTGCCCAAGATAATCTATTGAAAGCACAGGAGAGGATGAAGACTCATTACGACCAGACCAGCAAAGTAAGGAAATTTAAACCGGGAGACTTCGTGCTTGCCTGTTTCCCTATCCCAGGTTCTCCTTTGCAAAACAGGTTTTCAGGACCCTATCGCATCAAGGAGTGCAGAAACAACCACAACTACGTTCTAGAGACTCCAGATAGGCGGCTGAAGACCCAGATGTGCCACGTCAACCTTCTGAAGCTATATAACGGTACTCCTCCCACGGTAATGATAACATATTCTTCCTTTAAAGAGCCATACATCCACAGTGAGACCCCTGCTTCTCCTCCCGAAAGCACTAACACGGAGTCAGCGCTTTCCAATTCGGAAATCCTAACTGATCTTCACAATTCTTTTCAGGACAATCATAGTGCACCTCTCATCAAGATCTGCAAAGAACATCAGGAGTTGTTCCGAGATGATCCACAAGAGTGTAATGTTACCCAGCACATCCAACTGCTCCCTGACACCCGGCCGATTCGTCAACCATTCTACTGAATCAGCCCTAGCAAGAAGGAAGTCATGCGTGCTGAGGTGCAGTACCTCTTGGATCATGGACTGGCTACACCTTGTGAGTCCCCCTGGGCCTCACCCTGTATCTTAGTGCCAAAACCCCAAGGTAAGGTTAGACTTTGCACGGACTACCGTAAATTAAATAATGTGACTGTCAAGGATGCATACCCCTTGCCACGTATAGATGACATTCTTGATGCCAGTGGTAATGCCCAGTACTTGTCCCAAGTGGACTTGCTCAAGGGGTATTACCAAGTGTGTCTAACAGAGCGAGCCAAAGAAATATCTGCCTTTATCACTCCCTTTGGACTTTTCAGGTATGAACGCCTTCCTTTCGGACTATGTAATGCCCCGGCCACCTTTCAGAGAGCTGTCAACCGCGTCATCCAGGGCTTGGATAACACCTACGCCTATTTGGATGATATCGTCGTAGCATCCAACACCTGGAGCGAACATCTGCTCCAGCAGCAACGACTGTTCACCAAGCTCCTGACAGCCGGCCTCACCATCAACCTGGGCAAGTCCACCTTTGCCAAAGGTAAAGGGCGTTATCTGGGTCATGTAATTGGGAGTGGCAGCCTAGCTCCGTTAGACACACACACTCAAGCCATCCAGCATTCTCCACAGCCTACCACCAGGAAGCAGCTCCTGCGCTTCCTTGGTCTTGCCTCTTACTACCGTAGGTTTGTGAGAAATTTTAGTACGGTAGCAACACCATTAATTACTTTAACCAGTCCCAAGCAACGGTATAATTGGACCATGCAGCAAACCGTTGCTTTCGAACAACTCAAATTCCTCCTCTGTTCTAATCCCATTCTCGCCTCGCCAGATATCACCAAGCCTTTCGTCCTTCATGTCGACGCCAGTGGTACCGGCATCGGGGGTGTCCTGATGCAGCAACGAGGCGAGGAGGTTCTACCTGTCAGCTACTACAGCTACAAGTTGAAACCCCACCAGAGGAACTACAGCACTATCAAGAAGGAGCTACTCTCCATCGTCCTGAATCTCCAGCACTTTGCTCCATACCTACAAGGTGCCAGGTCTACCACCATCTTCTCAGACCACAATCCTCTCCGCTTCTTACATCAAGCCCAATTCAATAACCAACGTCGTCTACGATGGGCTTTATATCGGCAAGATTTCAACCTGGAGATCCGCTATATCAAGGGTTCTGACAACATCATAGCCGACGCCCTCTCCAGAGTCTATGAAGTAGAAGTAACTCCAACTATCACTCCACCACATGAAGACGTAACTTCTTCCAGAACCGCAGGCTTCGGGGGAGAGTTGTGACGATAATCTCTTTCAAGAGAGATTGAGCCTGCTCTTCCCTACATATTTACGTCTTTACTATATTGAAGATACGTCCACCAGTATCACCAAACGTTTTGCCCAGGAAGCAAAGCGTACCAGTGCACCACCAGACACACCGGCTATCGCCCGCAGTCAACCAGCAAACTACCCATTCTCCGCCTGCCTGATGCTGATTGGCTGGTGTCTCGTCGCACCTGCACTCACGCCACCACAAGAGTCGACGTCTGGGTCAGCAGCACGCTGACTCCTCAGAATATCTCTGTGCTCCTTGGAGTTGACATCTCTCGCTAGTAGACTAAGCCCTGGCTGTCGTGTACTAAGGGAGGTGGCAGCTTGAAGCCAGTATTCCCAGCACCTCACTTGATTTATTTTGATTTTGCACTTACTTGTCTTAGAGTAACTTTTCATTGCCAGTAATTATTCATGTTTTGTTTGTTGACTTGTTTTGAATTTTACGAGATTGTCTTTATCCATATCTTGTTTTCTAGAGTAATTAAAAATTTCATTGTTTATACTTTGTGTGTCTTCCCATTACCTTACCACAGACAAAAGGACAAACTTCTCTTTTTTTTTTATGTGACGAGGCCCTGCCCCCAGCTTTTGAAACAGCTTTACCGTCACAATATATATATATATACATATATATATATACATATATATATACATATATACATATATATATACATATATATATACATATATACATATATATATATACATATATATATACATATTGTGACGGAGTTCCCCCCTTATAATTTTCCCACGCCTGCAGTAAGAGTCATGTCTACTTTTCCCATGCGTTCTCTACGTTGCAGGCTACAATTTGATATATGGGAGAGAGTGAAGTGTTCTCGGAGAGCCGAGAAATTTGTGAAATAGTAATATTTTGGCCTGTGGTTTAGGCCCTTTAGGGAGCCAAGATGGCGCTTACCTCCCTGATCTCCCGCCAAAACCGTGTGACGTCAGTGGCACAAGATTGGTCACCGACAGCAATGTGGCACCGGGAGCCAATGAAAACCTCCCGTGGCAAAAGTGACGTCACGATGGAAGGGGGTCCAGCCTGCGAGCCGGGCTGGCGCCAGCAGTCAGACACGACACGTCATAGAGGTCGGACGTGCGACAGTTGGTCCTGTCAGTTGGACAGTTGTTTCTCACTCCCGTGGATTTACGCGTCACCTGAAGTCCGCCAGTACTCTGAGAAGTCTTCCCTAGTTCATGTGTTGAACCAGAAGAGGGAATTGACGGTTATTTGAGCAACAAGTGCTCCAGTCAGGTGCTGTGCAAGAAGCAATGAAGCCGTGCAGTGACGTATGTTGACGTCTGTGGCAATTCACCAGTTCGTGACAGCGTAGTGGCTGACAGAGCCACTGGGAAGCTGAGGAAGAGAGGACTATTTGGGGAAACCGGACGACTGTAGCTGAGACGTAGGCGACAGCCGTTGCTGGGAGAAGACGACGGCCAGGAGACCGACTCCAACCTTCAAGAAGTTAAGAAGGAGGACGGACCTGCAGTGAGGAGGCACGGAGACGACGCGCTAAACGGTGGGACGACGAGAGGCTCTGGTAGGACACGACGACGTGTAGTGTGGGGGCGTTCCCGACACGAGGACCAGGAGCTACATCTCGACTCTCATCGGAGGATAGGGTGAAGTAGGTGTTTCTAGTTCCCTCCCCATTCCCCTTTAGTTAGCTATATTATTCGGCTATATTATCTAGCCTGAGGATTTTATGTCGTGAGCAAGTCTCACCCATGTTACGGTAAAGCACCAGTGTGCTAGACAGTACTATCAAGAGTACTTGTAATATTCATGTTGATTATTGGTGTGTACAGGCACCAGGAACAAGTGATAAATTTACTGTGTTGTGTATATCTTTCTATAGATTTTGATATGAACATATAGTGGTGAATTATATATAATATTATGCCAGTATTTGAAAGTTAGGCTGTGTGCCCAGAAATCATTTATTTTCCATGTATTGATATTTGATGTATCTACATTATATATGCCATGTTTATGCAGTGATGAGTCATTTGTGAGTACAGTGAATTATTGCGTTATCGCCCACGAGAGAAAGTACTGAAAACTCCAGTGTTAATATTTCATAATATATTGTTGGATGAATAACAGTGTAAGACCATTACAGTGAGTCATTATAGCATTGATTGTAGAAAAGACTGTTTGAGCCTGAGTACAGTGTAACCAAGTGATACGTGCTATTGTAGCCAATATCGTGTGTGCGAGTTCATAGTAATATTGGAAAACTTAAGGAAACAGCGCGCATGAATCTGAAAACAAGCAAAGAGCTTCCGCGCGCGGGCCAGGCGATCAGCTGTTCTTGACACTTGATGAGGAGGGGAGGTTTTGCCCCCATAGTGATCGCATAGTATCCGTGGGAACTTCCGGCCGCGTCGGGATCAGTTGACTTATTTGTTGTTGTTTGGCCTTTGTGACATCTTTCATACATTTTAAGTAAAATACAAAACTATCTTTGTGTTTTTATCATTCCCTCCATTGATCTTGTGGCTACATTATACTGAGAGCATTGAGTGATGACAATAAGTACCTGCCTGATTCCTGATCTTTTGAGTGTGACCTTACCAAGGCTACCACTAGTTCCACCAGTCCACTGATGGTGTTACTGGCCACCTAAAACACCAGTTGGCGACCTTGTGGTTAACCGTAGAGCCCGATTGTTGGGGAGGGCACACGACAGTCAAGTGAACGAGTCGTGTTCTCACTCTTTCTTAATAAGAGGCCGTTAAGATCGACTGGGAGACTCTCCTGGCGTGCAGTGGCGCCGTGAGGATCGAGTGAAGACCCGCAGGGCTACGGTGAGTGACCTTGAGCATAACTATTGCTCACCCCAGAGTAAGGGTAGAGAGGTGAAACCCCAACATTGGCGACCTTGCCAGGATTTCGATCGAAGTAAAGGTTGCAGCGGTGGTACTTGGCAGTGGTGTTAGAGATCAGGCGCAGGTTATCACTCGTAGCACAAGATGGAGGATGATAAAGTAGCAAGGTTTATTGATTCTAGAGACATACAGGTGCTGGAAGAGTGCACCAAGGCACAGTTACAGGCTATAGCGGATCATTTTGGAATAAAGCTGAAATCTGCCAGAGTTGGTGAAAGAAGACTAGAGATAATGGCTCAGCTCAAGGCTCGAGACGAAGCTTTGGGGGAGGAACGGCCCCAAACCCCTGCCAGTGTGGGTGAGCACCTGAGTATTGGTGGAAGCAGCAGGGGATCCAGCGGCAGCAGGCACAGCATTAAGCTGAAAATAATGAAGTTGCAGCTGGAAGCACAGCTGCGTAAAGAAGAGCGAGAAGCAGAAGCGCAGCTGAGGAGAGAAGAAGCACAGCAGCGCTAGGAAGAACGAGAAGCAGAAGCGCAGCTGAGGAGAGAAGAAGCACAGCAGCGCAAAGAAGAACAAGAGCGAGAAGCACAGCAGCGCAAGGAAGAGCGAGAAGCAGAAGCGCAGCTGAGGAGAGAAGAAGCACAGCTGAAGCGTGAGGAACGAGAAGCGCAGCAGCGCAAAGAAGAACAAGAGCGAGAAGCACAGATGAAGCGTGAGGAACGAGAAGCACAGCTGCGCCGGGAAGAACAAGAGCGAGAAGCACAGCTACGCAGGGAAGAACAAGAGCGAGAAGCGCAACTGCGCAGGGAAGAACACGAGCGAAAAGCTAGGATGAGACAACAGGAAATAGATGCCAACAAGGAGGTGGAGCTGAAGCGAGCTGAACTGGGACTAGGTGCCCCTGCCCCGCCGCAAACGGAAGACCGACGAGTGAGGGAACGAGACCTGCCGGTCTTTGTGCCTAGCGAAGCCGAAAGTTTCTTCGGTCACTTTGAGAGAGTTGCTGCTATGAAGAGGTGGCCGAGGGCGGAGTGGGCGGAGTTGATCCAAGAGAGGCTCACAGGTGAAGCACATGAAGCCTTCACTATGCTCGACTTCCAAGAATGCACTAACTACGATGCGGTAAAACGAGCTGTGCTCCGTTCTTTTAAGCTCACGCCAGAGTGTTACAGAAAGAGGTTTAGAGAATTTACCCGGTTGCCAGGAAAGTCGTATGTGGAGACGGCGAGGGACATAGAAAGAAAGCTCCTTAAGTGGCTGGACTCTGAAGAAGCAAGGTCGGTCGAAGAGGTCAAGGAACTAATGGCCATGGAAAAGTTTATGTCCGTGCTCTCTCCTGAGATCAGGATGAGGATAAAGGAGGCGGACATAAAGGACCTGAGGGCCGCAGCCGACCGGGCCGACATGTTAGAAGAAGCCCTACGCCCACGCCGAGAGGGACAGCACCGACCACCCGCATACGTCGGAAACGATAGGAATTATAGAAGGACGGATGGATGGAGGACAGGAGCGAGTTCTCCCAAATCCCACCTCTCAAGATGGAACACCCGAGGATCAAAAGGTGGTATAGAACCGATAGAGGAGAGCCAAGCTGAAAGCTCGGGAGTTGTTACCGCAACGAAGGAAACAATGAGCGGTGCGGGAAAGACACAGGGTACGACGGTCTCTGGAGGCAGTGCTAAGGCGAGCGGTGGCGGATGGTCTCCGCCGAGGGGCCGCTGCTACAACTGCAGAATGCCCGGACACGTCGCGCGGGAATGCAGACGCCCAAAGCAGCGGGGACACGTTGCTTTAGTGATGTTCGAGGACCAGAGGGCCGAGGGAGTGCGGGATGAACCCGTGCTGAATGGGGAGAAGAAAGTTCACCCATTCATGTGTCAAGGAACCGTAAGGATGGGGGTCGCAGACCCCATCCCAGTGAAGATGATAAGAGACACCGGGACTGACTACCCTGGTAAGTGAAACCCTGTTCCCCGAGGGTTACGAAAGTACCAGTGTGGGGGTGGCAAGTGTGACCACTGTGGGAGGCCCGGTGAGTGTGCCCCTACACCAGGTAACTTTAGATTCCGATTATGGCTGCCAGACCCTAGTGGTGGGAGTCTGTACATCAATGCCCAAGATGGAGGCACAGGTCATCTTGGGGAATGATGCATGTGGAGGATACGTCCTCCCGCATCTCGTGAAAGGCGAAGAGTGCCCAGAACAATACAAGAAGGCAGGCGAAGAGTTGAACGCCTGTGGGGACGAGAAGGGAATCGCACCGGTGGCGATCCCCGTTTGTACTGTGACACCGAGACAACGCAAAGAACCAGGAGGTTGTGGATCTGATGGGGCTGAGGAGTCGACTGACAGCCTGGGAACAGATCACCTCTGCGTAGGACCCAGAGAACGAGTGGAGGGCGAAAGTAGCCCGAATGGTGAGTTGCAGGTGACCCTCACCAGTTCTCCAGGGGTAAACCGCACTCGTCTCGGAGAGTTACAGCAGGAGGAGTTCCCCGAATTGGTTAGTAAGGCCGAAGGAGGACGTGTGGGTCCTGTGAAGGCTTACTTTCCATTTATCTATATTATATATGCCATGCTATCCATGATGAAGGAACGATGGACGCCAGGAGCGACCGTGGGAACGGTGAATAAATATGTCCAGAAGTTCAGAGAGCGTCTCACTCGAGCGAAGGAACTGGCTAGGAAACTCCTGAAGAAGGCGCAACGTAAGATGTCGGAGTGGTACGACAGGAGAGCTGCGCAGAGGGATTTTCAGGCTGGATCCAAAGTAATGGTTGTGCTGCCAGGTAAAGGTAGAGTGACCAAGTCGCGGTTCAAGGGACCGTACCGAGTGCTGCGACGGTTGGGTCCATTGTCGTACGAGACTGGGAAGCCGGATGGACCCCGAAAGAAACAGGCGTGTCACGCAGACCGCCTGAGACCTTTCTTCAATGTGGAAGGAAGAGCCGCCAGACGGGACGGAACGAGTACCCGAGAACCCCAGCGGAAGACGGTTCTGAGTGTACCGAGGGACCGAGAACTCCCGGAGGAGGAAAGTAAGTGGTCCAGGGCGGACGGCACCAGTCTCACCCGCACTGAGAGTCTGACAAGGATCAAGGTCAAGCACATCAAGGGGAAGGACGATGTAGTAGCGGACGCCCTATCCCGCATACACTAACGAGCCATGACTCTTATTTTAAGGGGAGGGGTATGTGATGGAGTTCCCCCCCCTTATAATTTTCCCACGCCTGCAGTAAGAGTCATGTCTACTTTTCCCATGCGTTCTCTACGTTGCAGGCTACAATTTGATATATGGGAGAGAGTGAAGTGTTCTCGGAGAGCCGAGAAATTTGTGAAATAGTAATATTTTGGCCTGTGGTTTAGGCCCTTTAGGGAGCCAAGATGGCGCTTACCTCCCTGATCTCCCGCCAAAACCGTGTGACGTCAGTGGCACCGGATTGGTCACCGACAGCAATGTGGCACCGGGAGCCAATGAAAACCTCCCGTGGCAAAAGTGACGTCACGATGGAAGGGGGTCCAGCCCGCGAGCCGGGCTGGCGCCAGCAGTCAGACACGACACGTCATAGAAGTCGGACGTGCGACAGTTGGTCCTGTCAGTTGGACAGTTGTTTCTCACTCCCGTGGATTTACGCGTCACCTGAAGTCCGCCAGTACTCTGAGAAGTCTTCCCTAGTTCATGTGTTGAACCAGAAGAGGGAATTGACGGTTATTTGAGCAACAAGTGCTCCAGTCAGGTGCTGTGCAAGAAGCAATGAAGCCGTGCAGTGACGTATGTTGACGTCTGTGGCAATTCACCAGTTCGTGACAGCGTAGTGGCTGACAGAGCCACTGGGAAGCTGAGGAAGAGAGGACTATTTGGGGAAACCGGACGACTGTAGCTGAGACGTTGGCGACAGCCGTTGCTGGGAGAAGACGACGGCCAGGAGACCGACTCCAACCTTCAAGAAGTTAAGAAGGAGGACGGACCTGCAGTGAGGAGGCACGGAGACGACGCGCTAAACGGTGGGACGACGAGAGGCTCTGGTAGGACACGACGACGTGTAGTGTGGGGGCGTTCCCGACACGAGGACCAGGAGCTACATCTCGACTCTCATCGGAGGATAGGGTGAAGTAGGTGTTTCTAGTTCCCTCCCCATTCCCCTTTAGTTAGCTATATTATTCGGCTATATTATCTAGCCAGAGGATTTTATGTCGTGAGCAAGTCTCACCCATGTTATGGTAAAGCACCAGTGTGCTAGACAGTACTATCAAGAGTACTTGTAATATTCATGTTGATTATTGGTGTGTACAGGCACCAGGAACAAGTGATAAATTTACTGTGTTGTGTATATCTTTCTATAGATTTCGATATGAACATATAGTGGTGAATTATATATAATATTATGCCAGTATTTGAAAGTTAGGCTGTGTGCCCAGAAATCATTTATTTTCCATGTATTGATATTTGATGTATCTACATTATATATGCCATGTTTATGCAGTGATGAGTCATTTGTGAGTACAGTGAATTATTGCGTTATCGCCCACGAGAGAAAGTACTGAAAACTACAGTGTTAATATTTCATAATATATTGTTGGATGAATAACAGTGTAAGACCATTACAGTGAGTCATTATAGCATTGATTGTAGAAAAGACTGTTTGAGCCTGAGTACAGTGTAACCAAGTGATACGTGCTATTGTAGCCAATATCGTGGGTGCGAGTTCATAGTAATATTGGAAAACTTAAGGAAACAGCGCGCGTGAATCTGAAAACAAGCAAAGAGCTTCCGCGCGCGGGCCAGGCGATCAGCTGTTCTTGACACTTGATGAGGAGGGGAGGTGTTGCCCCCATAGTGATCGCATAGTATCCGTGGGAACTTCCGGCCGCGTCGGGATCAGTTGACTTATTTTTTGTTGTTTGGCCTTTGTGACATCTTTCATACATTTTAAGTAAAATACAAAACTATCTTTGTGTTTTTATCATTCCCTCCATTGATCTTGTGGCTACATTATACTGAGAGCATTGAGTGATAACAATAAGTACCTGCCTGATTCCTGATCTTTTGAGTGTGACCTTGCCAAGGCTACCACTAGTTCCACCAGTCCACTGATGGTGTTACTGGCCACCTAAAACACCAGTTGGCGACCTTGTGGTTAACCGTAGAGCCCGATTGTTGGGGAGGGCACACGACAGTCAAGTGAACGAGTCGTGTTCTCACTCTTTCTTAATAAGAGGCCGTTAAGATCGACTGGGAGACTCTCCTGGCGTGCAGTGGCGCCGTGAGGATCGAGTGAAGACCCGCAGGGCTACGGTGAGTGACCTTGAGCATAACTATTGCTCACCCCAGAGTAAGGGTAGAGAGGTGAAACCCCAACAATATATACATATATATATACATATATACATATATATATATATACATATATACATATATACATATACATATATACATATATATATACATATATACATATATATATATATATATATATATATATATATATATATATATATATATATATATATATATACACACATATATATGTATATATATGTATTTATTTATATATATATATATATATATATATATATATATATATATATATATATATATATATATATATATATACATATGCAAACAAACCTGAATGGTCCCCAGGACTATATACAACTCAAAACTCACACCCCAGAAGTGACTCGAACCCATACTGCCAGTAGCAACGCAACTGGTATGTACAGGGATGCCGTAATCAGCTTGACCATCACGTGTGAGTTTTCAGTTATATATATATATATATATATATATATATATATATATATATATATATATATATATATATATATATATATATATATATATATGTATATATATATATATATATATGTTGTACCTAGTAGCCAAAACGTCGTACTCGGATTACTATGCAAGGCCCGATTTGCCTAATAAGCCAAGTTTTCCTGAATTAATATATTTTCTCTATTTTTTTTCTTATGAAATGATAAAGCTACCCATTTCATTATGTATGAGGTCAATTTTTTTTTATTGGAGTTAAAATTAACGTAGATATATGACCGAACGTAACCAACCCTACTTAACCTAGGTTAGGTAGGTAGCCTAAAAAATTAAGTTAGGTTGGGTTAGGTAGGTTAGGTCGTCGAAAAACAATTAGTTCATGAAAACCTGGCTTATTAGGCAAATCAGGCCTTGCATAGTAGGCTGAGAAGTGCGTTCTGGCTACTAGGTACGACATATATATATATATATATATATATATATATATATATATATATATATATATATATATATATATATATGTCGTACCTAGTAGCCAGAACGCACTTCTCAGCCTACTATGCAAGGCCCGATTTGCTTAATAAGCCAAGTTTTCCAGAATTAATATATTTTCTCTAATTTTTTTCTTATAAAATGATAAAGCTACCCATTTCATAATGTATGAGATAAAAAAAAAATTATTGGAGTTAAAATTATCGTAGATATATGACCGAACCTAACCAACCCTACCTAACCTAACCTAACCTATCTTTATAGGTTAGGTTAGGTTAGGTAGTCAAAAAAGTTAGGTTAGGTTAGGCTAGGTTGGTTAGGTAGTCGAAAAACAATTAATTCGTGAAAACCTGGCTTATTAGGCAAATTGGGCCTTGCATAGTAGGCTGAGAAGTGAGTTCTGGCTACTAGGTACGACATATATATATATATATATATATGTCGTACCTAGTAGCCAGAACGCACTTCTCAGCCTACTATGCAAGGCCCGATTTGCCTAATAAGCCAAGTTTTCCTGAATTAATATATTTTCTCTAATTTTTTTCTTATGAAATGATAAAGCTGCCCATTTCATTATGTATGAGGTCAATTTTTTGTTATTAGAGTTAAAATTAACGTAGATATATGACCGAACCTAACCAACCCTACCTAACCTAACCTAACCTATCTTTATAGGTTAGGTTTGGTTAGGTAGTGGAAAAAGTTAGGTTAGGTTAGGTTGGGTAGGTTAGGTAGTCGAAAAACAATTAATTCATGAAAACGTGGCTTATTAGGCAAATCGGGCCTTGCATAGTAGGCTGAGAAGTGAGTTCTGGCTACTAGGTACGACATATATATATATATATATATATATATATATATATATATATATATATATATATATATATATATATATATATATATATATATATATATATATATATGTCGTACCTAGTAGCCAGAACTCACTTTTCAGCCTACAATGCAAGGCCCGATTTGCCTAATAAGCCAAGTTTCCATGAATTAATATATTTTCTCTAATTTTTTTCTCATGAAATGATAAAGCAACCCATTTCATTATGTAAGAGGTCAATTTTTTTTTATTGGAGTTAAAATTAACGTAGATATATGACCGAACCTAACCAACCCTACCTAACCTAACCTAACCTATCTCTATAGGTTAGGTTAGGTTAGGTAGCCGAAAAAGTTAGGTTAGGTTAGGTTAGGTAGGTTAGGTAGTCGAAAAGCAATTAATTCATGAAAACTTGGCTTATTAGGCAAATCGGGCCTTGCATAGTAGGCTCAGAAGTGAGTTCTGGCTACTAGGTACGACATATATATATATATATATATATATATATATATATATATATATATATATGTCGTACCTAGTAGCCAGAACTCACTTCTCAGCCTACTATTCAAGGCCCGATTTGCCTAATAGGCCAAGTTTTCCTGAATTAATATATTTACTATAATTTTTTTCTTATGAAATGATAAAGCTACCCTTTTCACTATGTATGAGGTCAATTTTTTTTTATTGGAGTTAAAATTAACGTAGATATATGACCGAACCTAACCAACCCTACCTAACCTAACCTAACCTATATATATAGGTAAGGTTAGGTTAGGTAGCCAAAAAAAGCTAGGTTAGGTTAGGTTAGGTAGGTTAGGTAGACGAAAAAACATTAATTCATGAAAACTTGGCTTATTAGGCAAATCGGGCCTTGCATAGTAGGCTGAGAAGTGAGTTCTGGCTACTAGGTACGACATATATATATATATATATATATATATATATATATATATATATATATATATATATATATATATATATATATATATATATATATATATATATATATATATATATATATATATTCGATAGATACAGCGATAGCAGGCGGCTTGACGTTTGCGAGGCACTACACATCAAGAAGTCAACACCAGCAATCAACAGCCAATTATTGCACAACTATATTCTACCCACCTCAAGACTCCGCTCCAATATAGAAGCATCAAGAAATATGGACCAATAGGCTTTCTACAAACACTTCTATTCAATACCCATTGTTTGTGTTCTGTCTTGTGTTGATACTTTTAATACCCTATTAATATCCCCTTTTGTTCTGTCTTGTGTTAATGCCACATCACCCCTCCCACCTCACTCAAATGTAGATATAAAATCAGAGATACGTAAGTTCTATTCAGTTGTGTATTTGTGAACTAAAAGTCTTTGAAAATGTAAAAAGTTTTACGAAACGCGCCCGTGTCGCGTCAGACTAGAAATAAAAATGAATTTTGGAGAATTGATTTTTGATTTACCTCCAACAGTGAAGCGTAATGTACGAAAGATTGAGAAAATTCGTGTTAGAATTATTAATCTTACTTTTTCGGTCATATTTAATAATATATGTCTACAGGAAAGACTGCTACCAAAATATACTAATATATATATATATATATATATATACATATATATATACATATATATATATATATATATATATATATACATATATATATATATATATATATATATATATATATATATATATATATATATATATATATATATATATATATATATATATATACACATATATATATATATATATAAATATATATATATATATATATATATATATATATATATATATATATATATATATATATATATATATATATATATATATATATATATATATATATATATATATATATATATATATATATATATATATATATATATAATTATTGTTATATTATTGCACAGCCAGCCAATTATTGCCAGCCAATTATTGCACAACTATATTCTACCCACCTCAAGACTCCGCTCCAATATAGAAGCATCAAGAAATATGGACCAATAGGCTTTCCACAAACACTTCTATTCAATACTTATTGTTTCTGTTCTGTCTTGTGTTGATACTTTTAATACCCTATTAATATCCCCTAGTGTTCTGTCTTGTGTTAATGCCACATCACCCTTCCCACCTCACTCAAATGTAATGCCACATCACCCTTCCCACCTCACTCAAATGTAGATATAAAATCAGGGAAACGCTAGTTCTAATCAGTTGTGTATTTGTGAAGTCTTTGAGAATGTAATAAGTTTTACGAAACGCGCCCGTGTCGCGTCAGACTAGAAATAAAAATGAATTTTGGAGAAGTGATTTTTGATTTACCTCCAACAGTGAAGCGTAATGTACGAAAGATTGAGAAAATTCGTGTTAGAATTATTAATCTTACTTTTTCGGTCATATTTAATAATATATATATATATATATATATACATTTATATATATTAGTATATTTTGGTAGCAGTCTTTCCTGTAGACATATATTATTAAATATGACCGAAAAAGTAAGATTAATAATTCTAACACGAATTTTCTCAATCTTTCGTACATTTCTTTTCACTGTTGGAGGTAAATCAAAAATCAATTCTCCAAAATTCATTTTTATTTCTAGTCTGATGCGACACGAGCGCGTTTCGTAAAACTTATTACATTTTCAAAGACTTTAGTTTACAAATACACAACTGAATGGAACTTACGCATCTCCGATTTTATATCTACATTTGAGTGAGGTGGAAGGGGTGATGTGGCATTAATCAACACAAGATAGAACAAGAGGTGGCATTAATAGGGTATTAATTTCATCAACACAAGACAGAACAAGAGGTGACATTAATAGGGTATTCATTATATCAACACAAGACAGAACACGAAACAATGGGAATTGAATAGAAGTGTTTGTAGAAAGCCTATTGTTCCATATTTCTTGATGCTTCTATATTGGAGCGGAGTGTTGAGATGGGTAGAATATAGTTGTGCAATAATTGGCTGTTGATTGCTGGTGTTGACTTCTTGATGTGTAGTGCCTCGCAAACGTCAAGCCGCCTGCTATCGCTGTATCTATCGATGACTTCTGTGTTGTTTACTAGGATTTCTCTGGCGATGGTTTGGTTGTGGGAAGAGATTATATGTTCCTTAATGGAGCCCTGTTGCTTATGCATCGTTAAACGCCTAGAAAGAGATGTTGTTGTCTTGCCTATATACTGGGTTTTTTGGAGCTTACAGTCCCCAAGAGGGCATTTGAAGGCATAGACGACGTTAGTCTCTTTTAAAGCGTTCTGTTTTGTGTCTGGAGAGTTTCTCATGAGTAGGCTGGCCGTTTTTCTGGTTTTATAGTAAATCGTCAGTTGTATCCTCTTATTTTTGTCTGTAGGGATAACGTTTCTATTAACAATATCTTTCAGGACCCTTTCCTCCGTTTTATGAGCTGTGGAAAAGAAGTTCCTGTAAAATAGTCTAATAGGGGGTATAGGTGTTGTGTTAGTTGTCTCTTCAGAGGTTGCATGGCTTTTCACTTTCCTTCTTATGATGTCTTCGACGAAAACATTGGAGAAGCCGTGGTTGACTAGGACCTGCCTTACCCTACAGAGTTCTTCGTCGACTTGCTTCCATTCTGAGCTGTGGCTGAGAGCACGGTCGACATATGCGTTAATAACACTCCTCTTGTACCTGTCTGGGCAGTCGCTGTTGGCATTTAGGCACATTCCTATGTTCGTTTCCTTAGTGTAGACTGCAGTGTGGAAACCTCCGCTCTTTTCCATGACTGTTACATCTAGAAAGGGCAGCTTCCCATCCTTTTCCATCTCGTAAGTGAAACGCAGCACGGAACTCTGCTCAAATGCCTCCTTCAGCTCCTGCAGATGTCTGACATCAGGTACCTGTGTAAAAATGTCGTCAACATACCTGCAGTATATGGCCGGTTTCAAGTTCATGTCGACTAAGACTTTTTGCTCGATGGTACCCATGTAGAAGTTTGCAAACAGGACACCTAGGGGAGAACCCATGGCGACCCCATCTACTTGCTTATACATGTGCCCATCCGGGCTCAAGAAGGGTGCCTCTTTAGTACAAGCTTGGAGTAGTTTCCTTAGAATATTTTCTGGTATGTCAAGAGGAGTACAGGCTGGATCAAGATACACTCTGTCGGCTATCATTCCGATTGTCTCGTCCACAGGTACGTTGGTAAACAGCGATTCTACGTCCAACGAGGCTCTTATCCCTGTGGCCCGTGTGCCCCGCAGTAAGTCAACAAATTCCTTTGGAGACTGCAGGCTGAAGGCGCAAGGAACATAAGGAGTCAGCAGGCCGTTGAGTCGCTTCGCCAGTCTGTACCTGGGTGTGGGTATCTGGCTAATGATTGGCCGAAGTGGGTTTCCAGGCTTGTGTGTCTTGCGTATGGAAATGTCAAGACACACAAGCCTGGAAACCCACTTCGGCCAATCATTAGCCAGATACCCACACCCACGTACAGACTGGCGAAGCGACTCAACGGCCTGCTGACTCCTTATGTTCCTTGCGCCTTCAGCCTGAAGTCTCCAAAGGAATTTGTTGACTTACTGCGGGGCACACGGGCCACAGGGATAAGAGCCTCGTTGGACGTAGAATCGCTGTTTACCAACGTACCTGTGGACGAGACAATCGGAATGATAGCCGACAGAGTATATATATATATATATATATATATATATATATATATATATATATATATATATATATATATATATATATATATATATATATATACATATATATATACATATATATATATATATATATATATATATATATATATATATATATATATATATATATATATATATATATATATATATATGTCGTACCTAGTAGCCAGAACGCACTTCTCAGCCTACTATGCAAGGCCCGATTTGCCTAATAAGCCAAGTTTTCATGAATTAATGTTTTTTCGACTACCTAACCTACCTAACCTAACCTAACCTAATTTTTTCGGCTACCTAACCTAACCTAACCTATAAAGATAGGTTAGGTTAGGTTAGGTAGGGTTGGTTAGGTTCGGTCATATATCTACGTTAATTTTAACTCCACTAAAAAAAATTGACCTTATACATAATGAAATGGGTAGCTTTATCATTTCATTAGAAAAAAATTAGAGAAAATATATTAATTCAGGAAAACTTGGCTTATTAGGCAAATCAGGCCTTGCATAGCAGGCTGAGAACTACGTTCTGGCTATTAGGTACGACATATATATATATATATATATATATATATATATATATATATATATATATATATATATATATATACTGGCAGCAGGTTTTCTTTCAAACATGTTTCATTGAATATGACCGCATATTCTGTATATATTATTTTCTGGTTTAGGGCTTCTATCCCTCTTAACTATTTTCTTAGCATCAGGTCTTAGCTGGAATAGGAGTTCTCCAAAACTCATTTTCGTAATTTTAAGGTGAAGAAAAGAAGTGAATTACTATAGAATGTAATACACTTATTTATACAATTTGCACAACGTTTAGAACCTCCATGGTTCATTCTCAAGTGAAGAGATCTTACAATGCTGGTTGATTTTATACCCGCACCGAGTCAGGTGATAAGACAATAAAGGTGAAAACATGGGGGGACACATAAGGGATAAATGTGGGGTGAAACATAAGAACATAACAATAGAGGTAACTGCAGATGGCTTATTGGCCCATACGAGTCAGCTTCTATCTACATACAAAGATTAATCCAGTGTATTTGGCCTGTTATGTTGGACAGTGTCTTCTGTGTTGGCATCGTTATGTTCTGGTCTTGTCCTTACTCTCATGGTGGGTAGAGTAAATAGTTCGACATGCCGCCCTTCGCCATGTCGTTATCATCCATTAAGACAATAAACGACGACATCACCGACACCCACGCCTTTGGGGTCGGTGATGCAATAGTCTACGACCTACCCGCCGCCGTTGCGCGTCCCTATGGACTGGCAAGTGTGATATGGAAGTCTTATAACTACGCCCATGTGGAACGTGTTGGTCTGACTAATGTCAACAGGGCCACAATACGTTATCGGTCTACCCCAGGGGACATTGAAGTGAAGATAGCCCCTTACCCCTCCGACGGTCAAGATATTGTCGAAGAGCCAGTTCTCTTCTTCCGCCCCACCATAGTGGCGCTAATTTCTGCATTCGGTGCAGGAGCACCCTTCGAGTCCAACCCTATAGCTCAGGAGCAAGTACAGTCTTCCGCCGACACCCACTACATCACCAATGTCACCCTGGATACCGCCAAAAACAGACTGTTTTGGCTCAAAACTGCCTTAACAAAAGTGGGCAATCTAATGGTGAGAACCCCCACCATGTTTCGACTGGTGGTGCCCCATGGCTTAGGGGCTTCCCGTGATGGTATGGACAACTGGCACAAGGACATCGGACTCATGCTGATCTCACTTCATCACGAACTGAGCAAGCATAACAAGGAGCTGGTAATCCTCAAACGTCCCACTGCTGTTACCCCATCAATGGTACCCCTCCCGATCGATGATCCCAGAGGATCCTAGAGTTTTACTATCACCCTAGACGCTGTGGTGGGGGAGGGTGCCACCACCCCAGGAAGCTCTTCTAGTTCTACACCACCAGCACCACCACCTACCCCCAGGAAGAAGAGACATCTACAAGAGTACTCATCCAGCTCCACCTCCACCACCTCCCCACCTCCACCCACAACATCTATCGCAGCCAAACGACGGATCGAAACCACTATTGACTTCGACCCCCACACAAATCATCGTGTCGACACCGTCCTCGATGGAGAATCACAGGAAATATTCCTGATATCCTCCCCACCGAAAAAACAACGAAAGCTGTAATCATCCCCCCAGAAAAGAAGAGGTGGCAGCACCACCACCAACACTAACAGCAGCAGCAGTACCACCATCTACAGCAGCTCCAGCAGTGGTGACAGCGGTAGCAGCAGCAGCAGTACCAACAGCGGTGGTAGTGGCGTCAGCGGTATCAACAGCTCCAGCAGCAGTGGCAGCAGCAGCAGCAGCGACAGCAGCACCAACAGCAGCTGTTCTTTATATGTAATTTGTTGTGGGAATAATTCCCCTGTTGTAGTATTTTAAAACAAATATTTCCTTTGTAGTTTAATAAAATAAAATATAAATAATGTTGTTTTATTTCCCCATCATACAAAAACCCCTCTCCCATATATCTCCCAATCAGTACATAAGTGAACAATGGCCGAGGAACATTACATATACCTTACTAGTCTCGACCAAGAAGATATATACAACAACACAAGTTCAGCATTTACAAACACGATCCCCACACTACATTTAAACCTTTCCATTAAACATGAAGTGGCTTTAGTCAACATACTCCTACCCAGGCGAATTAATGCTATAATCAAGGATGAGGGGAAGTCTGGCATAGATGTCTATGCTACTTTTAAACGTAGAACTCTTTCCAAAAGCCCAGAACACCTAATTTATACCTTCCTCCCCAAAACCAACATATTATTCAGAAACATCACATTCATCACGGGTGAGCTTAGCCGGCAAATAATCACTGACATGAAACTAAGTTTCAGGAGTGATTTCAAAATATACTTCACAGAAAGAGAACCAATCCTCACCTATGACCAATCTTTAGAGCGGGTATTACTAGCTTCAACTCTTAACAATGAAGGTACTGGCTCGTTATATTCTCTCAGCCTTCAATTTAAACACAGAATAGCTAATGTACTTGGTTTTGACAGCGGTCGCAAATACACCATTTATCGGGCAAAAACAGATGACATAACAACAGCCTCCAAGGTTGTGGCCTCATTCCCCCCAGACATTGACGGAGGTTGTGACTATTTACTCATTTATAGTGTCGTCATCAAGCCGGAACGATATGGGGGGCATATTGTAAATATCTTAAATGCAATCAATTATCATGACATATTCTAGAGGGGCTCATCCCCTAGTGTACAAGACATTAAATACTAACACGTTGGAGAAAGTAAGTATTAAAATAACAGATCAGTTTGGGTGAATGGTTAGTTTTGAAGATGGGAGGTCAGTTACGGCAGTCTTGCATATCCGCCCAAAAGTATAGCAATATAATCTATATAAATATAAATATATATAGAAGTGTTTACCCTCGACTTCGGTTATTATAAGAAGAGGTGTCAGAATGCGTGTACCATTCCACCCACCTTCTCAGAAGGAGTTCAGAGAGATCTTCTCTCCTCTCTCTAGGAGACATGGGATGAGAGAGGGAGCGATGAATGACATACGCACATTCCAAGCCCCTTATCTCAGATCTGGTGGTGGTTTTTTTGGAACCTTGGCTGGCTTGGCTCGACGGGCCATACCATTTTTCATGAAAGCTGTAACACCGAGTGCTATCGATTTTGGGAAAAATGTTCTTGGTGATTTAACCAGTGGTAAACGGGATGTAAAGAGCGCTCTGAGAACTCACGGTATTGATGCTCTTAAGACTGTGGGGAAGAAATTGGTAACAGGCGGGAAAATTAAAAGACTCTCTAGGAAAATAAAAAATAAAAATAAAAAATGTAAACGAGGTCTTGGGTATAAAAATGACGTATTTTCACTATAGTAAGCAGTCATACTTCACCTTTCGGAGGGGACCATGACAGAGGCTAGTGGAGCTGAGGTGAAAATACCACTAGAATATTATAGCTTCAGTATTATTGACCAATTTCCTAGAAGTAACAGAATACGTAATGTGGAAAGTTCAATTGCCTCTACGCAGCAAATAGACATTCTACCTGTCAACCTCCCCATTAATCAACGTTTGCGAGATAATTACTTAGAATTCCGGATCCCTGGAACCCAGGGCACCTTCTTAGATCTAGCTAATATTGTTATAGATTTTAAGGTATCTTTAACTAAAGATGCCACAAAATTGGAAGAGGATGACTATGTGAAATTTGTGAATGGGTTGTCAAATACCATGTTTAAAGTTGTTCAGGTGTTTTTAGGAGAGCAGGTAGTTGAAACAAATTCTAATTTTAATTATTTGTCGTTTATTAAATTAATTACCTCCCTGCCTCCATCAAAAATGTCTTCCTTGTGGAGAATTGGAGTCTTTTGTAGGGACTGGAGTGATTATAGTGAAATCCCTAATGAATTTACTAATACATTTTTTACTGGAGGAACCGCCAAGGACAACAAATTTATGTCCGATTTAAAAGGTAAAGGTTTGTCAATGTGTTTTCCCCTAGTATTGGACGTAACAACCCTAGACCAATACATATTAGATAATATAGATGTGCGTCTAAGATTGGAGCTCTCTGTGGGATATTTGGGGCTTGAATCTGATTATTTAAATATTAATGTAGTAAATTAAATTACGAAGGACCACCCGCTTTTAAAGTAAAGAGGGAAACTGAGAATTTCTGATCATTAGATAATTCCTAGATGAAACCAGTAACTATGGATAAAACTAGAAAGTATGATCATAATAATAATTAATGGGCTGTATTATTAAATGAAACAAACCTCAAACACCTACATTGGGGGGTTATTACTGGAGGTAAGTACGTCCAGGAATTAGTGTGGTTCGTTCACTAATTCAATTAATAATAATCTAATCCTATAAAATAATATTGAAACTGATATCATTACCAAAAGGAGGAACATAGATTATGAGCATAGTAATGAGTTACAGTAAACCACATATTAATCCCAGAGAATTCTGCACAAGATAAATTGCAATAGAATTATAAAAGGAAATAAATCTTAGCTTAATGAAGATTCCTTTAGAAAGCCATGGAAGTCCTCTTATTCTCCAGACTCGGTTGACTGACGAGTGGAACGGGTTAACATGGGGGAAGGCAGTATGGAGAATTCTTCTCTCGTGCTGCAAGACAAATAAATTTTCAGTAGCAACTGATTTAACTACTCAATCTATATTCAAGAATATTAAGAATTACAGGTGACAAATTTTAATCACCTGTTATTAGGTGTTATCGTGCGTCGTAACGGACAATCACCCTGCTACTATTAAAACTTCTACCTGATGCATCACATAAAAGAATATACTTAGCTGTGGGCACTGTATAAGTATTAAGATTGCCGTGTTTCGCATCTCAGGCTCCGGCTAGGCCTATCCTGAATAATGATGCGTTCCTCTGGCTGGTCACGTGTCGTCAGGAACCAAGTCAAAGGGCTCCTTATTTGACACCAGCACTAGCTGAAGATACTATCTGCAAGGTTATTCACGCCTCACAGTGGCGACTTTCATCTGAGGATGGATAACACCTGCCCTATTTGCTGGGCAATGGCGTCTTCTTATGAGTACGGTAAGCGCAGGTCTGCCTCTGAGCGGCTCTACACGTGTACTGACATGGCGTCCCTCTACCCACGCCGAGCCCGCGTTCATAAAACAAATTATTGTCTCGAACATTAATATTTCTCGCATTTGCGCTTGAAACGTTAAAGACTGGACGGGTTTATTATTTAGAGGAACAAAATATTGTTATTTACCAATTTAAGAATAGTAAATATATAAGGGAGAGGAATTAATGTCTCCCCATGGCATTCATTGGTGACGTTAACTTTATCACGAGATAGACGCTATGATTCTAACGCTCTATTCGGCTTTTAGTTAGAGATCAATTCGTCTGCAATTAGTTATGATACAGAATGCTTTAATTATGGAGAATCGAATTTAATTCTCACACACATTGGATATAATGTGTTTACTGTAAGGAAATCTGACGCAATACTGGCGTCAGGTGACGTGAGAATTCTAGCCTACTGCACAGATGAAATTATTAGTACGTGAGAATTCTACGTGTTGTTAATTTTACTTACTACAATAATTAGTATGGTTAGTAATAAGTAATGAGAATACAACAATGTTGTATTCGGTGTTGGAAATATCCAACATAACTCCGGGGGGAGAGTTCTAGGGTCGTAGTGTACTGTGTTGTACTGACCTATCCCGAAGTGATATTAAGATTAGTACATTAGTATGTTAATATGTTAGTATGTTAGTACACACATAACGAACGTTCCGGATTTATCAAGGACTTACAAGGACTTGACTCTTGCTATTTACATGTCAAATGAAACATGTTGTTTGTAGCCTACACAATATTTATAGAATTCAACTCTCCCAATTTAAACTAACAGAATCTACGGTGATGTGATATCCTGGGTCATAGTGACGTGTAATGTTTCGTTACGTGATATCACATCGTAGCATCATCACAGTTTTCTCAGTGGGAAGTGAAGGAAATTACTCTTCTTCAGAGTTGTAATAGGCTTGCAAATTCCGCCTACATTGTTGAGCTGCAGCTCTAGTGGGGCGGTTGCTTGGAGGAACAAATTCATTGTCCTCTGAAATTACTGGGGAAACTGGATTTGGTTGATATTCTTGTTCAGTCAGTTCAAGTGGAACCAGCTTCTCTAAAGTTTTTAGAGTAGTGTTGCCTCTGCATAAGACTTTAACCACTCTTAGGACACCTTGTCGATCTGGGTGAATGGTAACAATTTTTCCTATAGGCCATTCTGACCTTGGTCCATCACTGTCGACTAGTACTAGGTCTCCTGGCTTTAATTGCACCTTATTGTAAGGACTCGAAGCTCCGTAGTGGTACTCTCGTAGAGCTGTGAGGTACTCTCGAGTCCACACCTCATTCCACCTGTTAATAACTCTAGAAAGATGCTGGTAGCTTTCCACCAAGTCTCCTCTGGTCACATGGGACGGGTCTACAGGGTCCTCTTCGGCTATAGGGATGAGAGGGCTCAGTAGACCTCCATGGATCAAGTGAGAGGGGCTCAGTGGTTCTCTCTGGGTGTAATCATCAGACAGGTAGGTGATTGAGCGGTTATTGACTCGCGCCTCGATTTCCACAACAATAGTTTGGAGTTTTGAGTAACTGACCTTTTGTCGGTGTAAAGTTTTCCTTAGACACTTCTTGGCTGTGCCTACCATTCGCTCATAGAACCCACCTTACCAAGGGGCTCTTGGTGCTATGAATTTCCAGAGACATTGTCTTCTTTGTAAGACTGACTGTACTTCAGGGTGGTTCCAGACTTCTCGCAAACAACTTTCTCCTGCCACAAAATTAGATCCGTTGTCTGATATCATTAATCTAGGACACGATCGGCGGGCAGCAAATCTGTGGAAAGCTTGAATGAAAGCTTCAGCACTCATGTCTGGGGTGACCTCTAAGTGCACGCCTCTGGTTGTAGCACATCTAAAGAGACAAATGTACGCCTTCACTGGTATATTATCTGGGTTACCAGTGAGGAGTAAGGCTCCTGTATAATCAACTCCAGTGGTTTCGAAAGGACGAAGATGAACCACTCGCTCTTCTGGGAGTGGGGGAGGTCCTGGGTAAGGACAGACTCTAGCGTCGTATCTCTTACAGATTACACAAGATTTAATAATGGTCTTAACAGTCTGACGACCTTGAGGAAGCCAGTACTTTTGTCTAAGGTCGGTGAGAGTATCTAAAACTCCACCATGTAGTGTACCATATTGATGGTGATGTAAGACAAGAAGTTTAGTTATGATGTGTTGACGAGGTAAAAGAATTGGGTTCTTAGTGTCTAAGTCAATCTTTGCATGTAGCAAACGTCCTCCACATCGTAGTATGTTATGAGTGTTGACATCGTACCAGATGCCCAGAGACTTAGTGAGTTTATCCGGAAGATTCTCAAATTCGCTTCCGTAGGTCTCTTGCTGCGCCCGCTTAATCCAATAGTGAACAGGATTGGGAAATTTATGTCGAATTCCTACTTTAGCAAGGAAATCAAACACGTGCGCAGTCACTCGTAACAATTTGCTCAAGTTGGAATAATGATGAGGATCAATGGCTAATATTCGCTGAGGCTCTGGTTCCATCATGGGAGTGGTGATATTGGTCACTATGACTTGTGGCTTTTGTTTGGGCCACTGACCACCAACAAGCCATGAAGGTCCATTGAACCACAGCGAAGACTTGACAAGTTGTTTTAATGTCAATCCTCTTGATAAATAATCTGCAGGATTGTCCTTAGTAGGGACATGTCTGAACTTATATCCTGCGGATAAATCATGAATCTCCCTGACGCGATTAGTGACGTAAGGAGTTTTGTTGTTATTGTTTCTTACCCATTGTAAGACTGCCTCGTTGTCTGACCACACTACAATCTCACCAAAGTGGATATTACTGAGTGTCTTTGCCAGGCCATGGGCCAATCTTACTCCCACTAGCAATGCAGTCAACTCCATCTGAGGTAAGGATCTCTTCTTGATGGGAGCAACTCTTGCTTTTGATGTGAGTAAAATTGATTGAGCACTGTTAACTAAATAGGCTGCTGCGCCATATGCTTTGCCAGAGGCATTGCAAAAAACGTGCAAATTGTTGGGTAAGTTTGGTCCTGAAGCATTACGAGGAAATTTCAAAACGCCTAACAGATTAAAATCCGTTGAGAGTATTTGCCATTTGGCTTGTGTTGACATCGTACCAGATGACGAATCATCCCACTTGATAACGGATCATCCCATCCCATATGTTGCTGCCAGCACTCCTGCATTAGGAGTTTGCCCCTTATTAATATAGGACTAAGTAGGCCTAAAGGGTCAAATGGTTGACTGACAAATGAGAGCAGTGTTCTCATGGAATTCAGTTTGAATTCAGTGCAAACTGAATTATCAGTTTGCACTGACTTGACATTCATCTCGTCAGTGTTGGTGTTCCATTCCACGCCTAGAACCTTTAATTTACTGGGTACCTGATAATCTGGAAATTCTTTCTCGATTAACTGGTTAAGCAGTTTATTATTTGAGGCCCATGACTGTAGAGGCATATTGGCTCCTAACAGTTCACAGTTAGCCTCATGGTAGATTTCTACCAGATCAGCTTGATCATTAGTTGTCCCCTGGAAATTGTCGACATACAAGTTGTCGCTAATGGTTGCCTTATAAGGGCTGCCTGATTTCCTCAAATGCGTGTCTAATGTTGCTTGCAAAAGAAACGGTGAGGACGTAGCACCAAATAATACGGAGGCAAACCGATAGGTGATTACTTCACTGTTGGGATCCAGTGGATCCTTGAACCAGAGGAATTTTGTGTAGTCACGATCTTCCTCCTGCAATCCTTCTCGGAGAAAGGCTTTGCTGATGTCAGCTGTATAGGCAAAAATGCCTGTGCGAAATCGTAACAACACGTCATGTAGCCTTTGTGTTAGGCTAGGTCCCGTTTGGAGACATTCATTTAAAGACACACTGCTCGGCTTTACTTTAGCACTGCAGTTAAAGACAATACGAATAGGTGTTGTCAATGAGTCTTTCACCACAGCATGGTGAGGTAAATAATGACCTGTTTTTCGGTCATCGTGTTCAACAACTTCAATGAACTTATTGTTAAGTTGTTGTTGGATAAGTTGGTGATACATGGTTAGTTTGTCTGGCTGCTTCTGCAGTCGTGTTAATTGAGACTGCAATTGTGAGGCTGCCATAAAATAATTCACTGGAAGTTGTGGATGATCTAACTTCCATGGGAGTCTTACCCAGTATTGTTTATTTGAGTAGACAACTGTATCCAGATATTGCTGGTAAGTCCACGTATCATCAGGACTTGGTTGCTCAGGGATGATGCCTAACGTATCTAAATCCCACAAACGATGTATTGGTGGGTCAGACTTAATGTCCTCGGCTATTTCCCTGAAGCGTAGGGGTGACTGCTCTAAGCCTAGTCACGCCACAATTACATTATTGGTTTGTTGGTTTGTTGACGCTGGACCTTGTCTGAAAAGCACAGGTCCTGTGAGCAATTTGCCCCCTGCGGACGACAACAAATTCATACCATGTTGCCTAGTGCATCCAGTTATAAACTTGTAATAATGATCCGCGCCTATTAATATTCCAATATCTGTGAGGCAATCGGAATTTATTTTATGATCCGCTAGCCTCATGCGGTTTCGCTTAAGGTGTCTCGCAGTGCGAGCTAATCCTGTGACCTGCAGGTCCGTAGGAATCTTATCCACTACCACCGCATGGATTGGGCTAGTAGAGGATCCTAATCTAACTAGTAATTTAACTACCTTGTAGTCACGCGGTCCACTATTTGACAGGAAACCAGAAATGTTTAACTTCACACTTTTGGTAGGTTTTAAATTTAACTCATCTACCAACTGTTGTGTAATGAAGGTTTTTTTGTGAACCTTGGTCAAAAAGACCCCTAGTGTTAATTCTAGATCTTCGATTTATTAATTTAAGTTGAGCGGTAGGCAAGATAGTATTATTGCCTGACTCAGTAGCAAGTACATTCACTTCGTGATGTACTTTACAATATTGCACTGCAGTAGAATTAGTAAAATTCTCTCCAGTGGTCATGGTTGGTGTAGAAGATTTTCTACATAAGGCGTAGTGGTGTACACCTTGGTTACAACGGTTGCAGGTACGTAGTGGTACTGCACATTTCTTGGGATCATGAGAACCCATACATTTGGTGCATTTGTGCAATTCCTGTAACCTTTTAACTCTAGCATTATACGTAGGATAAGCAGAGCATTGGTAAGTGGTGTGTTCCTGATTGCAGAACAGACACTTTCTCTGGCTAATAGACTTAGTCTCTTTAGTAGACAAGTCATTGGTTATCTCTGAAGGAGATACTGAATATGTACCTACATTTCCACTTCTTTTCCTGGTGGATGGAGTAGGTTTGGATTTGTATTTATTAGACTTACTTGGAGTCTGTTTAGGTTTGACTGAAATATCAGTATTAATTGGTTTGGACTCAGGTTTAATTTTGTCATGAGTCTTTAACCTATTAACTGTGATCCTCAACCCCTCGAAAATCTGATCGAGAGTAAGAAACTCAGTATTATAATGTGAGCAGAGCTCTGTCAAGACATTTCGAGGTAATTTCCTCTGTAACAATAGCTTGATAGACCATTCAGAACTAGGTATATTAACCTTGGTACCTAAGGCCTTTACTAGAGACTCTACTTCTAGTCTGAAGCTTTGAAGTGACTCTGGTCTACTGTTTGGTGCATTCAGATCTAGCAATTGATAATAAAGGGTAGCTATACTTAACTCTTTGTTGCAATAGTTCAACTTCAGGAGTTTTATAGCTTCCTCATAATTACTCTCATCAAGAGTAAGGTTATGTATGACCTTTTTAGCCTCTCCTGTGAGAAGACTGAGTAGGTATGAAAATTTAGAAACTTTGTCTAGAGACTGTTTCTTATGGATGTGAACTTCAAAGGAAGTCCAAAAATTGTCCCAATTTTCTGTATCTAATCCTGAAAAGGTGGGCAAGTCTAGAGTAGGTAAACGAACCTCGGGTAAGTGATTATTGAAGTGAGACCCAGTGTTGCTGGTATTGGATCCAGACTGTTTGGCTAATTTAGATAGCCTGAAAATTTTATCATGAGTCTCCTCTTCATATTGGAAGATGTCGTCTACAGTTTGACTTGCTTCTTCAGGATCAGTTTCTACAGTATTTAGCAGATCAAGGTAAGATTGACCTGCAGATCTGACTTGATCAAATTTCAGATCAGCCAATCTAACTGATGACTCTAAGTGATAAGAGGCAATGGGATTATCTTTAGTTAAGCTCTCAGCCTTATTAATTAATCTGGTCAAGTGACCTTTAAGGCCAATGTAGGTTCTCCTCAATTGTTCAGGAGTAGCCATGTTGGGCTTAGGTTCAAACTTCACAGTGTTAGTATATGTATTACTAATGAAGCTTGGGTACTTGTTCATTAGTGAACAGGTAACATTAATTGTAGCCTAATTTAAGGTGACTACTTTATATTTTACCTCGTTTGAGGTTGAATGTACCTACCTACCTAACAACAAATAGCTAGATATTTTGTGTACTGTCTGAACTTCACCATTAGTTCTCGTCCGGTTAGCTCATCCATATCACCATCAGAGTTAACGGAGAGAATCCAGCAATACACAAAATAGATACACAAAATAATACATACAAGAGAAATATTATGGAGACACTCCAATCAGAGTTATCTCAAAAATTAATCCCACCCTGTATAGGGTCAGCACAAATAATATAATACATACAACACTGACTAGCTTAGATCTAGTCGTAATAATTCCTAACTAAGAACTATAAAATTATTTAGTCTTAGCTTGTACCAAATTCAGCACAATCTCAGCCTAAATTCTACCTACTAACATGGGTAAAGATTATTGTGATGCAGTAAGGTAAATATAGTTGTGCTGTAAAGTAAAGAGGGAAACTGAGAATTTCTGATCATTAGATAATTCCTAGATGAAACCAGTAACTATGGATAAAACTAGAACGTATGATTATAATAATAATTAATGGGCTGTATTATTAAATGAAACAAACCTCAAACACCTACATTGGGGGGTTATTACTGGAGGTAAGTACGTCCAGGAATTAGTGTGGTTCGTTCACTAATTCAATTAATAATAATCTAATCCTATAAAATAATATTGAAACTGATATCATTACCAAAAGGAGGAACATAGATTATGAGCATAGTAATGAGTTACAGAAAACCACATATTAATCCCAGAGAATTCTGCACAAGATAAATTGCAATAGAATTATAAAAGGAAATAAATCTTAGCTTAATGAAGATTCCTTTAGAAAGCCATGGAAGTCCTCTTATTTTCCAGACTCGGTTGACTGACGAGTGGAACGGGTTAACATGGGGGAAGGCAGTATGGAGAATTCTTCTCTCGTGCTGCAAGACAAATAAATTTTCAGTAGCAACTGATTTAACTACTAAATCTATATTCAAGAATATTAAGATTTACAGGTGACAAATTTTAATCACCTGTTATTAGGTGTTATCGTGCGTCGTAACGGACAATCACCCTGCTACTATTAAAACTTCTACCTGATGCATCACATAAAAGAATATACTTAGCTGTGGGCACTGTATAAGTATTAAGATTGCCATGTTTCGCATCTCAGGCTCCGGCTAGGCCTATCCTGAATAATGATGCGTTCCGCTGGCTGGTCACATGTCGTCAGGAACCAAGTCAAAGGGCTCCTTATTTGACACCAGCACTAGCTGAAAATACTATCTGCAAGGTTATTCACGCCTCACAGTGGCGACTTTCATCTGAGGATGGATAACACCTGCCCTATTTGCGGGGCAATGGCGTCTTCTTATGAGTACGGTAAGCGCAGGTCTGCCTCTGAGCGGCTCTACACGTGTACTGACATGGCGTCCCTCTACCCACGCCAAGCCCACGTTCATAAAACAAATTATTGTCTCGAACATTAATATTTCTCGCATTTGCGCTTGAAACGTTAAAGACTGGACGGGATTATTATTTAGAGGAACAAAATATTGTTATTTACCAATTTAAGAATAGTAAATATATAAGGGAGAGGAATTAATGTCTCCACATGGCATTCATTGGTGACGTTAACTTTATCACGAGATAGACGCTATGATTCTAACGCTCTATTCGGCTTTTAGTTAGAGATCAATTCGTCTGCAATTAGTTATGATACAGAATGCTTTAATTATGGAGAATCGAATTAAATTCTCACACACATTGGATATAATGTGTTTACTGTAAGGAAATCTGATGCAATACTGGCGTCAGGTGACGTGAGAATTCTAGCCTACTGCACAGATGAAATTATTAGTACATGAGAATTCTACGTGTTGTTAATTTTACTTACTACAATAATTAGTATGGTTAGTAATAAGTAATGAGAATACAACAATGTTGTATTCAGTGTTGGAAATATCCAACACTCTCCCCACATGCTTGGGTGCTAAATACAAGTGTGGTCGATGGCTCTAAGTATCGCTTGCATATGGATTATGCTAAGTTATGGGTAACACGAGTGTTCCCCTACCCAAGTGCCTACCTAGCCTTAAACAGCTCACTGTTAGCATCCCCTGATCCCATAAGCTATACTTTCATAGAACCATTTCTAAAACATATGTCCTAGCGGGAAATCAAACTGGTCTCTTAATTGATCAGCCTTGGGCGCAAGTAATTCCTCACAAGATATTCATGGTAATTGTACCAATGAATTATTTCGCCGGCCTTCACCAAGGTAATGGATTATATTTTGAAAATGCAAAGCTGAAAAATATTGCTATGTATTTGAACAATAATGCAATTTACCGAATTGGCGGTGATTTCGACAACCATTATTCCCGCCTTTATTACGAAACTTTGAAGACATTAGGGTTGGAGCGTGATTCATTACTAGGTTATGATACTTTTAATAAGGGAAGGTCAATATTCGCCTTTGACTTTACCACCATTCAAACAAAAGATTCCCTCCCTGTGGAGAAATCTGGCAACTTGCGTATGGAGCTTGAATTTGGTAGCGGTGTTACATATAACAGGCTGGTTTTACTGTTTGGGGAAATGACCGGGGTACTATCCATCGACGGGCAGAGAACTGTTATATGTGACGTGCGAGCTTAAAAACATAATGAATTGTTATGATATAAATATTAATTTAAAAAATAATCTAGGGGATCGAGTGCTCTACTTAGGATGTTATAATGCAGATGAGATAGAACATTTAAATATCTCATCAAGAAAACCTATCGTCCTCATAACTAATATTTTACCATCACACAGCAGATTAACTATGGGACATTGGGTAGCTATTTATGTTGATAAAGTTAAACATCGAATGTTTTTTTTTCAATAGTTATGCAATGTCGGCGGTTACTTATGGACATTATTTTCAGGGATTTATTAAAACTAACAAAATAACAGAGGTGTTTGGAATGTGCTACAGACTCCAGAGTGATTTTACTCTTGTCTGCGGGCTCTATTGCGTCATGTTTGTTCATAGGATAAGTCACCTGGGGTTGCCTTCAACAGTACATTACTTACATAATGTATTTTCCAGCGTTACTTTAAAATTAAATGATAAACGAGCCCTCGCTTATGCGAGACGATATTTTCCTATGAAACATCATTGTGTTAGGACATTTTGTAGAGGTGTACGGGTTGGTTCTTTTAGGTGGTGTAGATAATATTTTTGTTAGCTAGGCAACCTACCTAACAAGGGGGATTACCCCCATATAAAAACCCCTCTTACCCCACAACCTCCCTAGAAGACCTCCAACCTCCTCATCCTACAAATGGAAGGTGTCTCTCCAAAAATACCCACAGGGAAGATTGAAGTCCTTGAAGGGCCTGGTTAGTATTACCCTCGCTTTCTGGTAAAGATTTATTTTTATTTTTTTTTTCCCACAATAAAGAGTTTGTACATCCTTTATTTAACTCTTTTTTTCAGTACAATTTTTGGGACCCGTCCACATTTGTAGAGTAGTAATTCTACGTGGGGGGTCTGCCCCAAAGAAGATGCTGTTACGTAGCCTAATTGACGATGCCTGCTGTAGAGGACACAAGGCCGCTCCTGCAGGGGGAGAGCTATGTACTAGCTGTTCTTAGAGGAAATAGAATATTTTTCAAATAAAAGATATAATCCTATAAAAACCTTTAATCACTATAAATTATTTCCCTCATCTCTTTCCAGAACACTTCAGATGCGGGGGAGAAGGAAACTCAACCAAAAGGCAACCACCCAACTCACCCCACACCCCCAAGAGAGGGGGGAGGGGGTCAAGACCTCCCCCCCACTCACCACAGATGGGAAGACGTCAGAATTCTACTCAGATGAGGATGGGGAGGTGGAGGGGAGTGAGGAATAAGAGTGAGGAATCCATAACTACAATTATTAACTATCATAATTAACTTCTTATACATCATTTGTGATTTTTACCTAATAAAGCATTAATAAATCCTTTGATTTTTTTAACCCCTGGGGGAGATTTATAATTTAATACTCCGTAAATACTCTTATATAAGACCCACACGACCCCACTGGGTGTGGAACTCTGTTACGGTAAAGTCAAGGTCATTAGGTGCGAGCAAGGGTACGGGCGACCACCCGTACTGAGAGGAACCTGTTTTACACCTGCCCCATAGAGGAATGTGGGGGCGTAACTGGTACTCACCTGTGTGTGTTTATTATACAAATAAATTCATTTTTTTACTTAAATATATTGTCATACTTTACTGTATAAATGAACATGATCATAGCGGTACATAATAGATACCAATCTTCACTGTTTTTCGACTGCTACCACTCACACCTCGGATGGCCTAATATGGAGTGGCTCTATGTGGCACTCTGCTTCTGATTTTCTTATCTGATTGCCTTACATAGGTGGCTCTATCTGTCACCAAAATATCTACTGACGACGACGTTTTGGTCCGTCCTGGACCAATCTCAAGTCGATTGTGAATGGTCGAATTGAGAATGGTCCAGGACGGTCCGAAACGTCGTCGTCCCTTCACTTTCTAGTGTGTGGTTTGGTCAACATCAATATTGAGTTAATTTTTCGACATAGTTAATAAAAAAGAGGTTATTAACATTTCAAGAGGTCTTTCTCTCTATTTGCAGAGTAGGAGTGAGGGCAGTCAATCTATACAAACAGGTTGTTACTGTTCTCACTTTGTCTCTCTCTCTTCTTCCTGTCTTCTGTTCTCTTTCTGACTTCGTATGTTAGCCTGTATTTCAATGTATCCTCTTTATCTCTGTATTTCTCCCTCTCTTGCTCTCCCATGATACAAGCTCACAACGTGCTGACAAACTCCTGGTTACCAATTTACTGCTATTTGAACAGATGCCTTTAATGAAAAAAATGTCACTAAACAACTTATGTTGTGAACGGCTTAGTAGTTCCAACTACTAACCTTACCACGATGCATCTCCACAGCACGATGACTGACTACTGGGTACATATTTACTGCTATGTGAACAGATCCTTTAGGTGAAAGGAAATATGCCAATAATTTCTGGCATGTTTTGCAGATCTGTATCGCAGATGGCAGGTCCAACTTCTAACCTGACCCACAATGCAACCCTACTGAATGCTGACTAAATTTTGGTTACCTATTTACTGTTAAGCGAAGTTTTAAGTGAAAAAATAAACCAAAACTACTGTTGTCACGTCTGTGTTAGTATGTCCAACTATTAACCCTTCCTACAATGCAACCCCACAACATGTTGACTAACTGCTGGGCACCTATTTATTGATATGTGAACAGCTGCATTAGGTGATAGGAAATGTGCCCAAACCATTTATGTCACCCACGGTAATCGAACCTTAAATTCAGAACTTTGAGTCAATAATGAACACGCAAAACATAGTCTGAGTATGTGTGTGTGTATGTCTGGTTCTGTCTGTCTCCATATCTCTCTCTTTATGTATATCGTTTTCTCTATCATTATATGTCATAAAACAGTTCAACATACATATTTCTGGTACGTAAAGACTTTCACGTAAAAATGTAAAAATACAAAGATTCTCACAAATATTACTGGAACACAGATACTCTAACCTTCATATGCTAATCATTGTTTTGATAATCACACTTAACCTAGTATAATCTCATTTCACCAAACCTATGCTGACCTGATTATTCCTCTCAACATTCTCAGAGGAACTGACAGGGTAGACGAGATTAATCTGTTTATCACGGGTAGTACACGAACAAGGGGACACAGATGGAAACTGAATTCCCAAATGGGCGACAGGCACGTTAGAAAGAACTTTTTAAGTGTCAGAGTAGTTAACAAATGGCATGCATTAGGCAGTGATGTGGTGGAGGCTGTCTGCATACACAGTATAAAATATAGATATGATAGAGCCCAAAAAGCTAAGGAACCTGTACACCAGTTGATTGACAGTTGAGAGGTGGGACCAAAGAGCCAGATCTCCACCCCTGCAAGCACAACTATGTGAGTACACACACACACACACACACACACACACACATATATAGATAGGGCGCAGGACTCATAATTTTGTGGCGCGGGTTTGATTCCCGCAACAAGCAGAAACAAATGGGCAAAGTTTCTTTCACCCTGAATGCCCCTGTTACCTAGCAGTAAATAGGTACCTTGGAGTTAGTCGGCTGTCATGGGCTGCTTCCTGGGGTGTGTGCATGTGGTGCGGAGAGGAAAAAAAAGAAGTTAGAAAACAGTTGAGAGGCGGGCCGAAAGAGCAAAGTTCAACCCCCGCAAACACAACTAGGTGAATACACTCAACCCGTTCTCGCAAATTTAATAAGTCAATATTGACTTATTAAATATGTGCATAGGTGACATACTTAACATAATAGATACCCTTAAAAAGATTCATGGAAAACACCAACCTTACCTAACCTTGTTAGTATCTTAAGATAAGTATCTTATTGCTTCGTAATTACAATTATTACCTAACCTATAATAGGTATAGGTTAAGTAATAATTGTAATTACGAAGCAATAAGATGCTTATCTTAAGATACTAACAAGGTTAGGTAAGGTCGGTGTTTTCTATGAATCTTTTTAAGGGTATCTATTATGTTTAGTATATCACCTATGCACGTAGTTAATAAGTCAATGTTGACTTTACGAATTTGCGAGAACGGGTTGATACACTACTCACATTACACACCCACTATACAAACACACACACACTCGTCCACTACATACAAACACACACACTCTCACCCACTACATACCAACACACTACATCCGTTCAAATACTAGATACCAACACACACACACACACACACACACACACACACACACACACACACACACACACACACACACACACACACACACACACACACAATGCTTGATCTGATATTTACCCTAAATGAGTGGGATATAAGGGAAGTCAAGATGGAAGCACCCTTGGGAATGAGTGATCACAGTGTATTGAACTTTGAGTACCTGGTAGAGCTAGGAATTATCCCCCCCCCCCCCCTCCTCCCGAAAAAGAACTAGGAAACAAAAGGCTGGCATACCGAAAGGGAAATTATGAGGAGATGGGAAGCTTCCTAAGGGAAATACCTTGGGACACAGACCTCAGAGCTAAGTCTGTACAAGACATGATGGACTATGTCACCCAAAAGTGTCAGGAGGCAGTAAGCAGATACATCCCGGCCCAAAAGGAAAAATCCGAGAAGCAGAAGACGAATCCATGGTATCATAGGGCATGTATGGAAGCAAAGAAACTGAACAAAAGGGCGTGGAGGAACTTCGGGAGTGACAGAACACCAGAAAGCAGAGAGAGATATCAGAGAACCAGGAATGAGTATGTCAGGGTGAGAAGAGAAGCAGAGAAAAGTTATGAAAATGATATAGCAAACAAAGCCAAGACCGAACCAAAGTTACTCCACAGTCACATCAGAAGGAAAAACAGTGAAAGAACAGGTAGTGAAACTTAGAACAGGCGAGGACAGGTATACAGCAAATGACAAAGAGGTGTGTGATGAACTCAACAAGAGGTTCCAAGAGGTCTTCATAACAGAACAAGGTGAGGTCACTGTGCTAGGAGAAAGGGAAGTAAACCAGGCGGCCTTGGAAGAGTTTAAAATTACGAGAGAGGAGGTCAAGAGACACCTGCTGGATCTGGATGTTAGAAAGGCTGTTGGTCCAGACGGGATCTCTCCATGGGTACTGAAAGAGTGTGCAGAGGCACTTAGCTTGCCACTCTCCATAGTGTATAGTAGGTCACTGGAGACGGGAGACCTACCAGAAATATGGAAGACGGCGAATGTGGTCCCAATATACAAAAAGGGCGACAGGCAAGAGGCACTGAACTACAGGCCAGTATCCTTGACTTGTATACCATGCAAAGTGATGGAGAAGATCGTGAGAAAAAACCTGGTAGCACATCTGGAGAGAAGGTTCTTCGTGACAAATCTCCAACATGGGTTCAGGGAGGGTAAATCTTGCCTGACTGGCTGAATAGAATTCTACGACCAGGTGACACAGATTAAGCAAGAAAGAGAGGGCTGGGCGGACTGCATTTTCTTGGATTGTTGGAAAGCCTTTGACACAGTGCCGCATAAGAGGCTGGTACATAAGCTGGAGAGACAGGCAGGTGTAGCTGGTAAGGAGCTACAGTGGATAAGGGAGTACCTAAGCAATGGGAAGCAGAGAGTTATGGTGAGGGGTGAGACCTCCGATTGGCGCGGAGTCTCACAGGGCTCTGTACTCGGTCCTATCTTGTTTCTGATATATGTAAATGATCTCCCGGAGGGAATAGATTCATTTCTCTCAATGTTTGCGGACGATGCCAAAATTATGAGAAGGATTAAGACAGAAGAGGACTGTTTAAGGCTTCAAGAAGACCTAGACAAACTGAAGGAATGGTCGAACAAATGGTTGTTAGAGTTTAACCCAACCAAATGTATTGTAATGAAGATAGGTGTAGGGAGCAGGAGGCCAAATACAAGGTATCATCTGGGAGAGGAAATTCTTCAGGAGTCAGAGAAAGAAAAAGACTTGGGAGTAGATATCACGCCAGACCTGTCTCCTGCAGCCCATATCAAGAGGATAACATCAGCGGCATATGCCAGGCTGGCCAACATACGAACGGCATTCAGAAACTTGTGTAAAGAATCATTCAGAACTTTGTATACCACATATGTCAGGCCAATCCTGGAGTATGCAGCCCCAGCATGGCGTCCATATCTAGTCAAGGATAAGACTAAACTAGAAAAGGTTCAAAGGTTTGCCACCAGACTAGTATCGGAGCTGAGAGGTATGAGCTACGAGGAGAGACTACGGGAATTAAACCTCACTTCGCTGGAAGACAGAAGAGTTAGGGGGACATGATCAACACATTCAAGATTCTCAAGGGAAATTATAGGGTAGATAAAGACAGGCTATTTAATACAAGGGGCACACGCACTAGGAGACACAGGTGGAAACTGAGCACCCAAATGAGCCACAGAGATATTAGAAAGAACTTTTTTAGTGTCAGAGTGGTTGACAAATGGAATGCATTAGGAGGTGATGTGGTGGAGGCTGACTCCATACACAGTTTCAAGTGTAGATATGATAGAGCCCAATAGGCTCAGGAATCTGTACACCTGTTGATTGACGGTTGAGTGGCGGGACCAAAGAGCCAGAGCTCAACCCCCGTAAACACAACTAGGTGAGTACACACACACACACACACACACACACACACACACACACACACACACACACATACATACATACATACATACATCCGTTCACCCACTACATACCAACACACACACACACTACATCCGCTCACCCACTACAAACACACAAACACACACACACACACACACACACACACACACACACACACACACACACACACACACACACACACACACACACACACACACATACATACATCCGTTCACCCACTACATACCAACACACACACACACTACATCCGCTCACCCACTACAAACGCACACAAACGCCCTTATGTGCTAATTATTCATTGCAATATTCAATAACTCAATAAAAAAAATAAAAAAATAAAAATTCTGGGAAGTATGACTTTTGAGAAATAATGTGTGTAAGAAGGGTGTGGAAGGTAGCGGTGACGTGTGCACCAACAGCGTGTAGTTGTCCCTCCAGCCCCATAGTATGGTGCATCACCCTCCGACTGGACCCCAGGGCGCCCCTGAGGCGTGCTCCTCTGCTGGGGGGCGCTGTTGTGGGTGTGGAAGTACCGGCAGGAAGTGATGAGTCTCGCTGCCCGGGCGCAGACGTACGGCAGCGTGGTGACGGGCAGCGCCCTTACGCCCTCTCTCTTCTGCCTGGGGCGCTGCTTCTTGCACTCCTGGTGTCTGCCATCTGGGGGCGTGTGTCTCCTGGGCCTCGTGGGGTGTCAGGCCGTAGCTCCTGAAGGTGACGGTAGACAACTGGGCCCTGGAGGCGGCGTGGACCTCCTGGTCCTTACCAGGTGTCAGGGGCGTGGCTCCTGAAGGTGACGGTAGACAACTGGGCCCTGGAGGCGGCGTGGACCTCCTGGTCCTTACCAGGTGTCAGGGGCGGGCTCCTGAAGGTGACGGTAGACAACTGGCCTCCTGGAGGCAGTGTGGGCCTCGCCCACACTGCCTCCAGGAGGCAGTGGTGGTGGCATCACCACGCCCTGACATCCAGGTGTCAGGGCGTGGATCCTGGAGGCAGCATGGGTCTACTGGGCCTCGCCGGGTGTAAAGGAGTGGCTCCTGAAGGACAACAGGGCGCTGGAGGCGGCGTGTGCCTGGTTGTTTGAGACCACCCGCCGGCAAAGCGTTGACCGCTGCCCGTCAACAGTGAAGAGTGACACGGAGACGTAGCCCGAGAACTGGGTAGGGGTAGAGACCAGGGTGGGGAGGGGTGATGACCCCCATCATCTTGCAGGTGGTGGGTCATCCTTACTGAGATGTGGCACTTGGATAGGGGTGGAGAAAGGGGTGGGGAGGGGTGATAACCCCCATCATCTTGCAGGTGGTGGGTCATCCTTACTGAGATGTGGCACTTGGGTAGGGGTGGAGAAAGGGGTGCGGAGGGATGATGACCCCCATCATCTTGCAGGTGGTGGGTCATCCTTACTGAGATGTGGCACTTGGGTAGGGGTAGAGACCGGGGTGGGGAGGGATGATGACCCCCATCATCTTGTAGGTGGTGGGTCATCTTTACTGAGATGTGGCACTTGGGTAGGGGTGGGGAGGGGTGATGACCCCCAACATCTTGACGGTGGTGGGTCATCCTTACTGAGATATGGCACTTGGGTAGGGGTGGGGAGGGGTGATGACCCACATAATCTTGTAGGTGGTGGGTCATCCTTACTGAGATATGGCACTTGGGTAGGGGTGGAGACCAGGGTGGGGAGGGGTGATGACCCCCATCATCTTGCAGGTGGTGGGTCATCCTTACTGAGATATGGCACTTGGGTAGGGGTGGAGACCGGGGTGGGGAGGGGTGATGACCCCCATCATCTTGCAGGTGGTGGGTCATCCTTACTGAGATGTGGCACTTGGGTAGGGGTGGAGACCGGAGTGGGGAGGGGTGATGACCCCCATCATCTTGCAGGTGCTGGGTCATCCTTACTGAGATATGGCACTTGGGTAGGGGTAGAGACCGGGGTGGGGAGGGGTGATGACCCCCATAATCTTGCAGGTGGTGGGTCATCCTTACTGAGATGTGGCACTTGGGTAGGGGTGGGGAGGGGTGATGACCCCCATCATCTTGCAGGTGGTGGGTCATCCTTACTGAGATGTGGCACTTGGGTAGGGGTAGAGACCGGGGTGGGGAGGGGTGATGACCCCCATAATCTTGCAGGTGGTGGGTCATCCTTACTGAGATGGGGCACTTGGGTAGGGGTGGGGAGGGGTGAAGACCCCCATCATCTTGCAGGTGGTGGGTCATCCTTACTGAGATGTGGCACTTGGGTAGGGGTGGAGACCGGGGTGGGGAGGGGTGATGACCCCCATCATCTTGCAGGTGGTGGGTCATCCTTACTGAGATGTGGCACTTGGGTAGGGGTGGGGAGGGGTGATGACCCCCATCATCTTGCAGGTGGTGGGTCATCCTTACTGAGATGTGGCACTTGGGAAGGGGTAGAGACCGGGGTGGGGAGGGGTGATGACCCCCATAATCTTGCAGGTGGTGGGTCATCCTTACTGAGATGGGGCACTTGGGTAGGGGTGGGGAGGGGTGATGACCCCCATCATCTTCCAGGTGGTGGGTCATCCTTACTGAGATGTGGCACTTGGGTAGGAGTGGAGACCAGGGTGGGGAGGGGTGATGACCCCCATAATCTTGCAGGTGGTGGGTCATCCTTACTGAGATGTAGCACTTGGGTAGGGGTGGAGACCAGGGTGGGGAGGGGTGATGACCCCAATCATCTTGCAGGTGGTGGGTCATCCTTACTGAGATATGGCACTTGGGTAGGGGTGGGGAGGGGTGATGACCCCCAACATCTTGCAGGTGGTGGGTCATCCTTACTGAGATGTGGCACTTGGGTAGGGGTGGAGACCGGGGTGGGGAGGGGTGATGACCCCCATCATCTTGCAGGTGGTGGGTCATCCTTACTGAGATGTGGCACTTGGGTAGGGGTGGAGACCGGGGTGGGGAGGGGTGATGACCCCCATCATCTTGCAGGTGGTGGGTCATCCTTACTGAGATATGGCACTTGGGTAGGGGTAGAGGCCGGGGTAGAGACCGGGGTGGGGAGGGGTGATGACCCCATAATCTTGCAGGTGGTGGGTCATCCTTACTGAGATGTGGCACTTGGGTAGGGGTGGGGAGGGGTGATGACCCCCATCATCTTGCAGGTGGTGGGTCATCCTTACTGAGATGTGGCACTTGGGTAGGGGTAGAGACCGGGGTGGGGAGGGGTGATGACCCCCATAATCTTGCAGGTGGTGGGTCATCCTTACTGAGATGGGGCACTTGGGTAGGGGTGGGGAGGGGTGATGACCCCCATCATCTTGCAGGTGGTGGGTCATCCTTTCTGAGATGTGGCACTTGGGTAGGGGTGGAGACCGGGGTGGGGAGGGGTGATGACCCCCATCATCTTGCAGGTGGTGGGTCATCCTTACTGAGATGTGGCACTTGGGTAGGGGTGGGGAGGGGTGATGACCCCCATCATCTTGCAGGTGGTGGGTCATCCTTACTGAGATATGGCACTTGGGTAGGGGTAGAGACTGGGGTGGGGAAGGGTGATGACCCCCATAATCTTGCAGGTGGTGGGTCATCCTTACTGAGATGGGGCACCTGGGTAGGGGTAGAGACCAGGGTGGGGAGGGGTGATGACCCCCATTATCTTGCAGGTGGTGGGTCATCCTTACTGAGATATGGCACTTGGGTAGGGGTAGGGGTAGAGACCAGGGTGGGGAGGGGTGATGACCCCCATTATCTTGCAGGTGGTGGGTCATCCTTACTGAGATGTGGCACCTGGGTAGGGGTAGGGGTAGAGACCAGGGTGGGGAGGGGTGATGACCCCCATTATCTTGCAGGTGGTGGGTCATCCTTACTGAGATGTGGCACCTGGGTAGGGGTAGGGGTAGAGACCAGGGTGGGGAGGGGTGATGACCCCCATTATCTTGCAGGTGGTGGGTCATCCTTACTGAGATGTGGCACTTGCGTAGGGGTGGGGAGGGGTGATGACCCCCATCATCTTGCAGGTGGTGGGTCATCCTTACTGAGATGTGGCACTTGGGTAGGGGTGGGGAGGGGTGATGACCCCCATCATCTTGCAGGTGGTGGGTCATCCTTACTGAGATGTGGCACTTGGGTAGGGGTGGAGAAAGGGGTGGGGAGGGGTGATGACCCCCATCATCTTGCAGGTGGTGGGGCAATCCTTACTGAGATATGGCACTTGGGTAGGGGTGGAGACCGGGGTGGGGAGGGGTGATGACCCCCATCATCTTGCAGGTGGTGGGTCATCCTTACTGAGATGTGGCACTTGGGTAGGGGTGGAGACCGGGGTGGGGAGGGGTGATGACCCCCATCATCTTGCAGGTGGTGGGTCATCTTAACATAGACATGACATTTGCGTACGGATTGGGGCAGAGAACTGGGTATGGGTAGAGAACTGGGTATGGGTAGAGAACTAGGTATGGGTAGGGACTGGGTAGGGACAGGGGTGGGGTGATGACCCCATCATCTAGCAGGTGGTGGGAAGCACCACACAGTTCTGAAATATTTGTGTGGTGCCACCACACAATTTAGGACCAGCCAAAGCAGCAGAGGACCAACCAAAGCAGCAGAGGACCAACCAAAGCAGCAGAGGACCAACCAAAGCAGCAGAGGACCAACCAAAGCAGCAGAGGACCAACCAAAGCAGCAGAGGACCAACCAAAGCAGCAGAGGACCAACCAAAGCAGCAGAGGACCAACCAAAGCAGCAGAGGACCAACCAAAGCGGATCTACCGATACACAACGATTATGTTTCCAAATTTCAATTTTTTTTAGTAATGAAAAAGTATATTTATATATTTAGTATATTCAAAAACGTCACGCACAATCTATTATCAATAAAACATTTTCTCATCTATGAGCGAGCATATTCAATTGCTAATATTTTGGCATCAATGGAATAGTAATATCCATAACAAATTTACCGTGAAAACGGACAAAAACTTGAAAGCTTTTTAGTCATGAGTGAGCGGGATTTTGAGATGCCCAGAAAGCACACGTCTCCTGTTCCAGGTGAGTACGACGGACTCACCATAGCTAGTGCTGCATGGAACTATTTGTTCCCTGTAGCTGAGCCTAAAATTTCAACAGTCCGGAACGTCCAGGTCCGGCGCGCGTCACAGACTTGTAGGAACGTTTAAGAGTTTAGGGAATTCCTCAACATAATTTCATCTCATTGACTTCATGTGGGTTTGCATTACAGCCATCTCCCCTTAAATCAGGCAATGGGGTTAACCCCGATCAGCCTTTAACAGTCTCAGGTACCTATTTACTGCTAGGTGAAAATGGGCTTCAGGTGAAATAAACTGCACATTATATACCAGGTCCTTCGGACTACGAACACAAAGCGCTGTCTGCTCGGCTGCGAGGACCTGTGTGCGTGCTTGCATATGTGTGAGTGAATAACTGAGAAGCAAAAGGGTGGCAAGTGGTCATTGTGATGCGTGAGGAGGTGTGCTTCATCCCAGGCTAATGACGGAGATTCCCAGGGTACCCCAGGGGCTCCATGGGGAACTTCAGAGTTCTCCAGGGGGCACCAGGGTACCCCATGGTTCTGCAAGTTGCTCCAGGGTTCTTCAGGCTGCCCCAGGGTGCACAGGGTACCCATTGTACCCCAGGGGCTCCATGGGGAACTTCAGAGTTCTCCAGGGAGCACCAGGGTACCCCATGGTTCTGCAAGTTGCTCCAGGGTTCTTCAGGCTGCCCCAGGGTGCTCCTGGCTGCCCCAGGGTGCACAGGGTACCCATGGTACCCCAGGGGCTCCATGAGGGACATCAGCGTTCTCTGAAGAAGTTCTTTCTAATGTGTCTGTGGCTCATTTGGGTACTTAGCTTCCTCTTGTGTCCTCTTGTGCATGTATCACCCATGTTAATGGATGTAACCTGAATGGTACTGGATGAACACCTGTATTAGATGATCACCTGTACTGGATGAACACCTGTACAGGATGATCACCTGTACTAGATGAACACCTGGACTGGATGAACACCTGTACTGGTTGAACACCTGTACTGGATGAACACCTGGACTGGATGAACATCTGTACTGGTTGAACACCTGTACAGGATGATTACCTGTACTGGATGAACACCTGTACTGGATGAACACCTGTACTGGATGAACACCTGTACTGGATGAACACCTGTACTGTTTGATCACCTGTACTGGGTGAGCACCTTTACTGGATGAAGACCTGTACCGATTTAACAGCTGTACTGGAAAATCATCTCTATTGCATGAACACCTGTACAGGCTTAATACATTGGTGAACACCTACACATGATCTACACCTTTACTAAATTAACACCTGTGTGGGGAAACTTACCGGTGATTGATTTGATTGTTACTGTAAAATGATTTATTATAAAAAGTATTTATTACTTCTAAGCGTTCTGTATTTTATAATTTATTGTCACCAGTGAACTTCCCTTCTCACATTTTGGGGGGTTTCACATTTTAATCTTACTGTAATTAAACGGTAGATATAATTACTATTGAGTTATAGATCACACAACTATATAAAGAACATTTAAATGGCCTCAGGTGTCGAGTAGTGTTGACTGGTCATCACACATCAGACACCCTTGGACTCGTGCACTCCAGTAATTACTGGCATCTGGGTGGTGGTCCTGGTGTAGCCAGCTCAACTATGTTTCATGTGGTCACACTCGCCTGAAGATACCATACAGCGTAATATCTGATGACTACCTATAGGTATAGGTGTTACACATGAACTAAAATTGTGATAATAATGAGGCTTACCTTTTTGTTTGTTGTTTCTATGCCTTATAACGATTAAACCTAGACTCAGAAAATAAATTGGCCAATTTTATCTAAGCAAATAGACTTAACCGGACTGGCACTTCCTTTGTTCTTAAGTTGCTTAGTCTGGGCAGCAAATTGTGACTAATGAGAGTCACACTGCTTTCTAGGACACGCTGGGAATAAATTTGTATTGTGGGAGTTCCGCTGTCATCGGACACAAGTTCACCAGACACTCAATATAGCTTCCTCGTTTACACTGCCTCTCACCTCCCTACTCCCGAGGTTGTAACATTCGAGAAGAGAGAGGAAGAATGGGTTTGAGATCACACTAACTATTTACTATATAATTAATTTAGTAGATTCATTTTATTGTGTAACCAGCCCTAAGACAGGTGTATTTACTATTACATTAGCCATAACGTTGGCTGGACGATGTGCAGCTGAGCTTGGGCACGTAACCCCGTTTTCTGTAACTTTTATATGACTAGCTAATGTAAATTATCAACATTTGATGCCTGTTACATTAGAGTTTATATTTGACGTGGAAATTTCCCACAACCAGTACCTGATGAACACCTGTATTGGATGAACACCTGTACTGGATGAACACCTGTACCTGATAAACAACTATACTGGATGAACACCTGCACTGGATGAATACCTGTACCCGATGAGCACCTGTACTGGATGAACACTTGAACCTTGTGAGCACATGTACTGGATGAACACCTGCACTGGATGAATACCTGTACCCGATGAGCACCTGTACTGGATCAACACTTGAACCTTGTGAGCACATGTACTGGATGAACATCTGCACTGGATGAAAACCTGTTCCTGATGAGGACCTGTACTGGATGAAAACCTTCACTGGATGAACACTTTTACTGTGAACACCTGTAAAGGTTAAACACCTGAACTGGATGATCATCTATACTGTATGAACACCTGCACTGGCTGAACACCTGTATCTGATGAGTACATGTACTGAATGAACACCTTTACTAGTTGAACACCTGCAAATGATCTACACCATTACTGAATTAACACTTGTACTAAATGACCACCTGCACTGGATGAGCACTTGTACTGGTTGAACACCTGTACTGAGTGAACACATGAACTGGATGAACACCTATATTTAATGAACACCTGTACTTACTGGATGTACACCTGTACTTACTGGATGTACACCTGCATTGGATGAATACATGTACTTGATGAACACCTGCATTGGATGAATATCTGTACTTGATGAGGTACATGTGTACTGGATGAACACATGTACCTGGTGAGCACATGTACTGGACGAACACCTGCACTGGATGAATACCTGTGGCTGATGAGGACAGGTGATCATGTAGAACAGGATGACCACCATCAACACAACCTCATCCGGACTCGCACATAGATTTGTTCTCTGGAAAACATAAGATTCTGAGCACCATCAGCTCAACTCACCGCGGTGTTGTGAGGAAGAGCATCTCAATATTCCAAGACCTAGAGAATATCTTGTTTGGAAGGAAACAATACCAATTTAGTCTACAATGAATGAACAAACAAAGTTGTTAATTAGCTTCTGTCCAGCTGACTGGTATTCTGTGCACCCCAGCACGCAAGAGACCCAAACTGTCGTACCGCAATCCTTACGCTATGACCGATTATTTTTTGTTTATTTTTTTTTTTGTGAGGACCAAGTCTCTACACTTAGACTCCTACACTAAGGGGTGAGGCGATACCCTACAAGGGGGCTCCTTAGAAGGTGTACTGAGCCTGACAAGGGAAAGTTGACCAAAGCGCTCAATTGGTTGTTAGGAATCCTTGATTCCACCTTGGGGCATCATTTTTCTACCTCTTTTGGAGAGAATGAATTTATCCAGATCTAGGAGTGTCCCAGGCAATAGGGAGGGCAGTGAATCGGTCCTCCCTGCGTGGAGAAGTCAAAGAGAAAGAGGAAATGGAGGCAGCTTTCAGACGAGAAGGGTCAGTGGACCGAGGTGCAGCAGGCACCGTAGAAAGCTGCTATCGAGGCTACACTAAGTGCTTCTACCAGCAAGATATCAGACATAATGAACCTAGAGAGGAAAGTACCAGTCACACACCAGCCAGTGTCAGACAATGCTTCTCTGTCCACAACCCAGCTACAAGACGACAGTATGAGACAGGAGAGGACAGTATCAGTCACACACTGGCCAGTGTCAGAAAATGAACCTCTCTCCACAGACCAGCCACAGAACAACATTATGAGACAGGAGAGGACACCACCAGTCTCACACCAGATATCGTCAGACTCTGCACATCTTCCAAAATTATATATCAGATAATGCTGACAGACCACTTTCCTACAGCATATTGTAACGGTGCCCTCTCCACTTTCTCCCATATGCCAGCTGTAAGAGTCATATCAGCTTACCTGCAGGTTCTCTGAGATGCAGGGAATCTTTTGAGTTATGAGGCTTCCAAAATGGTTGCTTATTTGGGGAGAAATTTGCATTTGTAAATTTGCAGGGAAGTGGAAAAGTCGCTCCCTGGGTACAACAAAATGGTGTTCCCTGGCCTGCAAATCCACCATTTTGTGTGCAGCGCCCGCCGGTCGGTGATTGGCTGGCTGAGGTCACATGACTTCATTGACCAATCAGAGCACGCCCCTGGGTCTGTGACGTTACTGGGAGACCTGGCCCGCCGCCTGCAGAGCGCCAGGTGCTCAGAGATATTTGGCGCTTCGTTGAGAGCAGACATGCGCCGATCGAGCTCTCGAGTTCCGAGGTCTAGGAGCGTCCTTAAGTGGATATACACAGCCTGACAAGCATATAGTGAATACCAAGGACTGCAGTACTTCAGGGAAGTGGGAGGAAGCCTATTCCAACAGTGGAAGGGCGCCGTGGACCGTGAACTGATTAGTCTTGGAGAAGTTGAGAGAGAATTACTATGGCTGCATGAGTGAGTGACTCGCCGTCAGTGGAACTCCAAAGCATTCGGAGCTGTTGTAATTGGATCACGCCCACTAGGAACTCAGCAGGGATAAGATGCATCCTGATCCATGAGTGTGTGTTCTCGTTGAAGGAGTGCTTGATGGAACAACGTATGCAGTGACGACTGGACGAGTCAACGCCCAGGAACTTCACTCAGGAAATGAGCACGGAGATGACGAGGATCTTCACGATGCCTACGGACTGGTGACGCTTCTGGAACGTTGAGGAACGACATGAGGGACGGAGTACCCAGCAAACGGCGTCTGGAGACCAGGCGTCTGAGGACAGGATATGTTAAGGTAGATAATTTTTCCCTTACTTATTTCCCGTGATTGTTAGGCAAGATAGGCCTATTATTATGCTTAGGCATTTATTAGAGTGCATACAAGTCATAGGAGTAGACTAGGCTGTGGGACAGCACATATATATCATTCTACTGATTGGTGAAGACAACGAGTGGCCGGCCTGTAGAGGATTGAAGAGCTCTGCTGATGGAGTCGCCCGAGTAAGGGGGGGGGCAGGGATCCCTTCAACTCGATCAGCTGATGCAAGTTGCCAGCGGCCACCAGAGGAGTGCTGCTGTCACCATTATTATTATTATTTCCATAAGTTTATATATGTATATCATGTGTTTGTAGTTTACTTTGAGTAAACTTTTATGTTATTACTGCTTTTTATGTAACCTCCATCTCACTGAGCTTTGTGTATGAATGATATATGATGATACAGTACTGGCACTGACATTAAATAGAGAGAGATCCTGTGTTGGCGACACGATTGTACATTTGAATTCTAGTATGGGCAGCATATAGAAAGATCCTGGGCTGCTGTAAATATATCATAATCGAACTAACGGCGTTGCTGGAACGCAGAGAGAGAATTACCCAGCTAACGACCAGAAGGTGAGAGGAGAAATTGAGGCTACGGCCGGATGTCCGGCAAATTCTCTGCACACATAGGTAGGCAGGCCCGGTGGGGGAGTCACATACTGCGGGAACTGAGTTTAGCAGTGTGGGCTAGGCCTTCTCCTCTCCCCCTTGGGTCCAAGATCAAATAGTGGTGACCGGTCCTGAGGCATGATTAGGAGAGCTCCCTGGGGGTTATATGTGTTACCCTAGTGGAGGGGGCGAAGACCCATGGCGCCATGGAGGTTATGGGATCAGTAGCACGATCCTCCGTTGTTTAACTATAACCTCACGTGACACAAGGCCAAGGTGAGCGGTGCGTGACAATATGGAGTAGTAACGGCAATGGAAAAGAAAGAACCAGAGCTCAAATTTTTTATCACAGTCATCCTGAAAGGAGAAATTAACATGACCACGAGACCAACAGACTGTAAATTACTTAGATGAAAGTAACAGTCCTGCAAGGGAAACCTGCATGCTTGGAAAACCTGGACCCTTCAGAATGATGATCACGAATCGTGCTTTTGGGATACTGTTATGATCACACATACACCAGTACGATCATACTGTGGCTGGTGTATGATGCGTTTAAACTGTATAGTGATATCCTGGCTGACTACCCTAGTATCACAAATATTATTTTATCTACATAAGCTCCAATTGACAATATCTTTGTATATATTATGAACTACCAATGTATATTTAATATACCTCTGAATATTATATTTCAGTATCAAGTGTATGTGCCATGTATTTGTGGATATATTGGAAGTATAGGAAATAGCAGAAGCCTAATGTCATATAGCTTGGAAAACACCATTATGTGTTTATAGTATGGAATGTTTCATCTTGTTGTATAGGATATGTTACGGCCCTCTCGGGTCGCAACTGGGTTCTTACTCTGATGTTGTTAGAGGAAGGGTATCCGGCCCCAAGCCAGTAGTGGCTTTCAAGGGATGTGATCCGTAACGCAAGTAAATTAAAGGGGAAGGGAAATAAAGTCAAGAACTTAAAATAATATAATTATCACCGTCACCAATAAATAAGATATAAACGATTACACGGGGGGGGGGGGGGTATAAACACTATAATACACGATGTAGTCTTCCTCTGAAGACCCTGGACGTTCACGGTGCCAAGCTCTTGGTGCTCTACGTGGCCTCACGACGAATCCTTCGAGAATCTTGGGTCTACCACAGGCCAGCCAAAACACAGTTCCACTGGGGGCACCGTCGTGGAGGCCGTCAACCACAAGTCCAGCAGATAGCTGGCAGGTTCCAAATCAGCGACGCTGGTTAGGCCACTCCACGAGCGATACTAGGGTCGCGCCCTAGTCAGGAGCCTCGTGTGATACCACAGATCACTCTCCTTTCCACAACACCCCAGTGGTTAAGCGTCTCCACCAGTCAGTCCCGGGTATGACAATCCTTCAACTGCCGCTTCACAGGCAGGGTAACACCACAGTGTTCATCCGGGGAGCGACTCACAGCTGCTGCAGCAAACACTTGGTGACGAGACGGCTGCCTTGGGTAGACTGGCTCAACTTCCCTTACAGCAGTCCCAGGTCGACTCTGTAATCAGACACGTCATCAGTAACAGGGACACTCTAAATCACCTCACTTACAGGCTTAGACACAAACGCCCGACGTATCCATTCCCTAGATGGCGTTGTTGTCTAAGCTCCACCTCACCAGAGGTCAGCAGCGGCTGTGTTATGAGCTGAACAGGACTGGAAACTGGCCCTCGCGGCCAGTACACCTCGTCCTCACCAGGTGTCGTCGTCCATTTGGAGGGGGTTTCGGGAGCTGACCCACAGATGGCGTGGTCGTCACGGCTCCGTGCTCAGACGTTGGGCTCGGGTCCGTAACAGGATATGATACATGTATGATGATGTACAATATATACATTTATATAATTAATGAATGATGAGCATGTATACTGTGAAATATCAATTTCATTACTGTTTTCTGCAGTAACTCTTGTCATGTTCGTATTTATATTCTGATAATGTGAGATGTATACCACAGAAGCAAAGTTTTGGTACTTATGTTAATATATGATGTTTTTACTTTATTTCATGTATACTTATGTGTAACGGCTGACCGGTAATATCTTGAAATCCTCCCTTAACTCCCCCCTCATATCCACCCCCCCCTCCCCTTGCATAAAGTCTCCAGCCAGTGTGTTACCATGTCTTGCTAATATGAGTTCTCTGTTGACTTATATGTATACTAGCAGTACCCGGCCATGTGTTGCTGTGGCTCAGCAACGCATGTGCGTTGCTGAGCCACAGCAACCTTCCCTGTCCCCCAGTCCTCTCCACCATTCCCCACTCACCTGTCTCCTCGGCCTCCCAACCATTCTCCACTCCACCGTCCCCTCGTCCTCCCCACCATTCCCCACTGCACCATCCCTCTTCTTTCTCACCATGCCCCACTCCCCTTTTTCCACTCCCCCATCCCCTCGGCCCAACCATCCCAAACTCCCCCGTCCCTTCATCCTTCCCCACTTCCTTGTCCGATGTCTTCCCAAATAGTTTGATTTTCCCATCAGAAAATTGGGAATATCAAGTGATCTGATGTTTTCATCACTGAAATATAAGAAAAACAATTAAAAATGAAAGGAAAATATGAAAAACATAAAAAAATAAACTATATGCACGAAATGAACAGTACGGTAAACATCACAGCTCAATTCCAACACAATTCACACAAAAAATTCAATCAAAATGGAAATAAATAAAAATCTATGAAAATTCAATTTATCAATGCAATCAGAAGCATTGAAATGAAATTGTAACCTAGTAGGTATAGCATGTGTATTGCTCATACATGCAACAGATGGCGCTGTTTTTCAAGAAAAAGCATAGTTTTACCTGTCACATGTGTATCATTATACTTATACTTACGAAATGAACAGTATGGTAAACAACACTAAATAATACAACACAACACAAAATAATTCAGTAAAAAATAAAATAAATCGAAATCTATGAAAATAATATTTATCAATGCAATCAGAAACACTGAAATGGAATTTGTGACTTATTTAGTATAGCGTGCATGTTGCTATTATGTGCAATAGATGGCACTGTTTTTACCTGTCGCAGGGGTGGCATCTACATAGTAGGTATATAAAAAGACGCGCCTATTTGAATGCAACGTTGTGTCAAAATCTCAAAGCAATTGGTGAAGAACTTTCAGAGATTACAGCGTGTGTTGCTCTTACGTCCAACAGATGGCGATGTTTTTAAAAAAAAAAAACATGTTTTTTCCTGTCACAGGTGAGGCATGTATATTGTAGATATATAAAAAGACGCGCCTATTCGAATGCAACGTTGTATCAAAATTTCAAAACAATAGGTAAAGAGGTTTGGAAGATTTCCTTCACATGAGAAACACATCAATAACACAGTTTTTCAGAAAAAGCATATTTTTTTTTTACCGTCACAGACGTGACATCTGTATAGTATGTATATAAAAAAAACCTGGCTGGATGGGAATGGAACGTTGTGTGAAAATTTCAAAGCAATCGGTGAAGAACTTTCGGAGATTAGCGGTTATGCACAAACGAACATTTCCATTTTTATTTATATAGATCATGACATATAATCTCTATATCATGATATATAATCAATTATGCTATAGATTTATTGATATGTATTCTCATGTAAAGTTGTATATTATAACTCTTGATTATCTATGGAATGATTTAGAAGTTATTGAGTGATAAATGTCAGGATATGAGCTGGTGATATTTAAATGAGGCGACTAGGCTGACTTGTTGATTTGGAAACAGTGCCTTTCCCGGCCTGTCCGGCCCCTGAGCGGAGGTCCCTGTTGTTTGATCTTTCCAGGGAGGAGGATGTGTGACGTCCTGCTCTTGGCCTTTGTGTCAATTTCGTTAGATTAATTGATCTACTAAAGTATATGAATGTTGTGTACCTTTATTGGATCGGTTTCTACCGATGTACATCATTTATGCCAGGTGGTAGGTGCTGTTATATGTATTATTGAGGAGGGTACCTGAGGATCTTAATTTGATGTCATTGTGGTGTGTATGATATTGATTCCTCAACCCCACTGATTAATGATTGTGACACCATCATCCTGTTTTTGTATTATCAGCACAATAGGCGCTAGCGTCCCACTGCGCCAGGATAGAACCTGGTGTCAGCTAGTGCCGAGGGTATGCAGTTTTGATGCCTGTTGATGATCTTGCAAAGGTTTAAGAAGCTAGATAAAGTGATAAAATGTGAGTTGTAGTGACTGTAGTTTTCTTATTATTTTTACGGTGACCTATGTTATATGCCCCAGTAAATTGGAGTATTTTTGCTAGCCTTTTTTATATCCTAAACATAAATGGATTATTGGCCAGGCTATGGATTTCAGCGATGCTGTGGAGCATAAGGTCATGACAGATACCTGGTCGACTTTCCACTGGATCCAATACTAGAACACAAGCAAACCCAGAATGCGGAATGATGCCACACAAAAGTAGACAAACCAGCGACACGTCAGATTCTGGTTACCATCATGGAACATGTGACAGAAGCATTAATTCTTGGAAATTGGGGAATATACTGACTGAGACCATATGTCCCAGAACCCCCTACGCATCTTCAGATGTCAGAAGTACGGCCACCATCAATCACGCTGCACCGGACAGGAGAGATGCGGAGTGTGCAGCCTGAGGCCTCTAACCAAAGACTGTATAGCCAAGCACAAGGCAAACATGACCACAATAGCCAAATGCCTAAATTGTGGAGGAAACATCACGCTTTAAGCATAATCTGCTCTGTACAGAAAGAAAAGGTTAATCACACAGACAAGCACTACATACACCAACTCCAACGTCTGGATCACTCGTGAACACCCACAATTCACACTTACTCTTACAGAACATTATTTCTAGACTCTATCAACTCCAAATCAGAAAATACACAAAAACACTGCAGAAATAGAACAAATGCGAAAAGCAGTCACTTTCGGAATCAACACTACAAATGTACAGTTGTACCGGGGTCCAGCTGAGACCACAGTTACAAATGAAATAGGCAGTCTGAGACAAGACGGAGCACAAAAGGACAAACAACGCGACATAGACATGCAGACTACCAACAACAAACGAGTAGTCAAGATACTAGACCATCAACATTCATAAAAGCAACTACAAGAAGCAGTAACCATTCAAGATCAACAGAATATTACAACACAAGAGACAGACATAAACAGCCAATGCAGCCTGATATGCAACAACGCCAACAAAGAACTACTGAACAGCAAAGATGCATAGGTTCCAACAACACAAGAAACGGGCACGAACAATTAATTGCCCCGCGTGGGATAGCTGTAGTCATCGACGAGCCTCAACCGACCATAAACAAACCCCGGCTGGGAAAAAAAATCCAGCGTGGATCCCCTTGGTATACAGGCCTCAGTTACCCGGCGGACACCATGGTGAGCTCATCAAGTTCCAACGACGGACCCCGCTCAATGAGGCGTTCCTCACGGCCTCTGACCGAGGACGAAATTAATAAGAATTTGTTTCCGGATGATGAAGAATCTGATATAGACGACTCTGACTTTGTTCATGACTACACACAGCCCTCAGAGATGGATACGACCGACGACGAGTGTAAACGTGCTGGCTCCACCAGGGCTAGGCCTAACATCTCCCCCTTGCCTCTTCGCACTCACTCGACCCCAATTTGTGCCAGACCACACAGTTCATGTGCTACCTTGCAAGATATTGATGTTTTGGTCGACGCGTCTGAAGAAGGTGAATCATTTTCCGGTTTTAGTGACTGTGAATCGGAAAGACCATACTGTTCCACCACCGATGTTCGGCAAATATATGTCTCGAGACTGTTTTGCGATAATCCTCAGGTGTCTTCACTTTGCAAATGATGAAGACCAGAATGATGATGATAAACTTTGGAAGGTAAGGCACGTCCTGAATGAACTTATTGGAAAGTACAGGGAGATCTACGTAGCAGCTCAGAAGCTGGTGATTGACTAATCACTTGTGCTTTTCGAAGGACGTCTTGCCTTCAAGCAGTATATTCCCTCCACACGCCACCGATTTAGATTGAAATTCTTTGTACTCTGTGACTGTGAAACAGGAATGGTTTTATACATGATAATGTATACGGGTACAAATGTAGACATTCCTGCTAATAACCAACATGGCTTCTCGGGTAGTGTTGTGAAGGCACTGCTTGCACCATATCTGAACAAGGGCCACATATTATACACAGATAACTATTATACCAGTCCCTTGCTAAGTAGGTTCTTGCTTGATAATAGAACTGGAGTGTGTGGCACAGTGAAGGCAAAACGAAGGGAAATGCCAGTGTTTCCAGGTGCAATGCAGGTTGGTGATTGCGAGCTCAGAAAACAGGTGGAATACTTTCAGTGCGGTGGAAAGACAGGCGTGAAGTACACATGTTGACCACCATTCACGTTGGAACAATGCTGGACAGTGGCAAGGTGAACAGAACCACAAGAGAAATAATCTATAAGCCAGATTGTGTCTTGGACTATAACATCAACATGCGTTTGGTGGATAAATGTGATATGATGGTGGGGGCAGTAGAGTGTGTATGGAAAGCAGTGGAGTGGACCAAGAAAATGTTTTTCCACCTTGTTGACGTAACAATGCTGAACAGTTACAATATGTATCTTGTCAAAACAGGTGGTAAATGTAATTTCCGTGCATTCAATTTTACTGTAGTAACACAATTACTACAGAAAATTGGCAAAGTAATTCCTGGCATACAGAGGCCCATTCTGAACCCGGTATTGCACCATGCTCCAACACCCAGGCTCGCTTTCAGGGATGCCTTTATGATACACAATCTAAGGATTTTACCTACCAACTGGAAAGCGTGCAGTAGGCCAGTGTGTGTGTGTTGCATGCTGGCCAACAACCAAAAGCGAACAGAAACGAAAAATGGTGATGACTTGGTGCATAGCATGTCAGGTCCCTCTGTGCCATGTCCAATGTTTTAACGAGTAACACAGTCTTGATGACTTCTAAATGTCCTAGACTGGTGCAAAAACATGTAAATACAGAATAAGTGAGTGTATATAGTTAAAATAAATCATAAGGAATTGTATATTTTATTGAGAAATAAGACATTTTGGTGCAATAACTTGTGACACTAATATGTGGATACAATATACATTGACAACAGTTTTATGATAATAAATATTCATGTGAGAACATATTGAACCACACCAGTGAAAAAATGGGTGTAAAATACGCCATAGATACTGTAAATAATAATGCGAAAATAAATTCGCAGCAACTCTGGCTCCTCCGTCGCGCCTGTCTCACGCCCGGGGTGAGTCAGCGAAGATGAGGCGTGACGTCATCGCCCATCTTCTCGGCTCATTTACGTCACTGGTAAGTGAAATTCAATTCTTTATTATTTTTCCTGTGCTCAGGGAACACAAAGAGGTTAAAAATAAAAAAATTGTAATTTTTTTTTGTTGCGCCTGTGGGTGTTGGACCCCATTTGGATCCCTAGCGGTTTGAGGGTTAAGGCACATTTATAAAACATGCCTTAACACATTTCTTTGTCGTTTTTAAAATGATTCGAAACTGCGAAAATATTTGGTGCGATTTGCCTCAGAGCGTGCATGTGTGCAAATGAGCCTCAGAGGCACATCAGTCAATAAAAGGTGGCCACACACAGTTAGAAGACGACGCCACTCCCTTCTCAGCATTACTCATCCCTCCATGGAGCACAGCGCTAAATATCACCACAATCCTGCTATTATCAGAATCCTGGTCAGTTTTATCACGGTCAGTGGTCTTCTGTACTACTATCATCGCTAAATAATGGCAGTATCTATATATATTATGGCGTTTGTAGGCGATGCTGTGGTCACAAGCTGAACTGCCGTGCTGTGAGCTCGTGCTGCGTGCGCCAGCCTTGGTGGCTTGCTCACAACTGAAGCTCTTACACCCAAGAATGTTGGCCTGGATTTCTTTTCTAGGTGGCATCTGGCAACTTCGGTCGTGGCTGCACTATAGCTGCCCCTATCCCAGGTGGGGTGTTTAAATTATAGCGCTAGACACGAAATCATATATATATCTGATGTGCGCAGTTTGGGTTTTGTCACTGAAATCATATACATATGATTTGCACGGTTTAAGGGCTAAAGCGCGAACATGGCTGAATATAGCGCTCAAGGCCTCCAGGTCTCATTAGAACACTATACCGCCACTGATAGTGAGGCTTTTCCAAAAGTGTTTTCTCTCCGATTGGTAGAATCAACAATTGCAAGCAGAAAAATGGTAGATCTATTACCTGTGAATTTTGGGGTCAATAATAAGTTTACAGACACCTATCTGGAATTCATCAAAAAGGGGGGAAATGATCAGCTGGTGGACTTATCGTCTATTGTTTTTGAGTTTTCTATTGATCTAAATAAAGAAGACAGAACAACCCCTTTAGGAGATGCTAAAAATGTCTCGTTAGTGAATGGATTGTTCAAAACTCTATTCAGATCAGCTATTGTATATTTAAACGAAACAGTTGTAGAAACCAACTCCTTATTCTCATTCTGGTCATACATAAACCTGTTATCTATGATTTCGGGGTGTAAGGCTATGCGGTATGATAAACTGTCTCAGTCTTTTAATCATGTTGATCCTAACAAAACTGAAGCCGGCTATTTCACTAATGCTTGAGCTGGAGAGAAGCGATGGATGACAGACATGAAAGCGAACAGTGTAAATATTTGCTTCAAACTAATGTTAGGTATTACATCAGTTAGTGAATACGTTTTGGATAATGTAGACATTAAAGTGCATCTTGAACTACAATCAGTTAAATGGCTTATACTGAGTGATAATGAACAAGCTAATTTTAAATATAATATCAAGTATACATGTCTATGGGTCGAAAGGGCATTGCCCTATCCTTAAGGATTAATAGCCAATAATATGGCTTTGCTGCAGAGCAACTCTCTTATTACATGTACTTTTAATAAAACTTTATATTAAACATACATATTGGGTATGGGTCAGCGCTCGATAACATTAGACCAGCCATGGGGTAATGTGATACCAGAACATTTACACTATAGCGCGCCGGGTGTTGTTGTTGTGTTGATTTAGGGGCGACGACGATCGTGGGATCGGATGCGCCCAGCCCGGGAGTTAACTGTATACTATCTGGAGAAGTTGCCCTTCCTTTTGGGCGACCGCGCGGCAACACTAAAATGTTTATAATCTTTTCGGTCTGCTCACCTTAATATTCCATGTATGTATTTAAATTTGGTATCAATTTGTTCGCAAGAGAGTGCTCTAGAGGAATATATATGTAAAATGTCACCAAACCCGACATGAGACCCGCACCAAAAAAAAAACTATGGCAATCGTTAGCCGGGAGCGTCAAACCGCGCTGAAATGTTTATGATCTTTTCATGTTTGTCAATTCCAGAATTGTGCTACGTCGTTAATTTTGGTATCACTGTGACCGCAATAAAATTCCCTTCACGGACATATGCATATAAATGTAGAATCATGATCGCGGCCTACCCGCAAGAGTGTGGGAAGTGGTGGAAGTGTTACCTCTTATGGCACACCAGACGGCAGACGGGCAAAACACCTTTTGAAAAGTGTATATTCTTTTCACTGTCCTGACCTTAATTTTTTATGTACGTACTTAAATTTTGTACCAATATGTTCACAATAGAATGTTCTAGAAGAACATATGTATAAAATGTCACACAAGGATGTCGATTACACTCGTTGGGTCAACATTTTACAATAGTTTTTCCACGAAGATGCAAGCAAACTCCGTTCTCCCAAATAGGCTATGAACTATTAAAGAAAACGAGAATTTAATGGCAAAACATACTTAAATTATCCCCAAGTCGATCGGATAAGAATTGGATTTTTAGAAATATTTTTTTCAAATGCCTCTTGAGGTGCATTCAAGGGAAAAATATATGTCCTGCTCAAGTGACAAATGGGTGCTAAATTGTGCGCAATCTAATGGCGCTCCTTTTAAAACCACTACCAGATTGATCTGATATAATTTAAATTTTTAACAAATATTTTAATGAGTGAATCAGCGCCGCGTCGTCGGAGAGGAATCGGGAGAAAAATGAGTGACAAGAGGTTCAGTCGTTAACGCGCCAAAGTGTTTATATATGATTATCCTCCATATGGAGGCTGTATCTGGGGTGTATAATCGCAACTCCCTTTATTTGGAAAACTGTGAGCTTAGTAAGGTATTAACATCATAGAATAGCACTAATATTATCAAAGTTGCGTGTCACTCCACTCATAACTGTGCCAAGTTGAATTACACAGCATTGCAGGCCTTAGGCTTCGATAAAGACAAAAGATTGTCTTATGATACATATGTGAATGGTGGAACCATACTGGCCTTTAATTTACAACCTAAGGATATAGATGACACCATCCTGATTGAAAAGAGTGGTTATCTATTATTGCTTTGGAATTTAAACGCAGTGTAACTAGAAATAAAGTTATTCTAGTTTACAGATTTACAATAGGGGTGATGAGCATTAATGGAGACCGACGAGTTATTTGCGATACGCGATGGGAAATATTAATATGAGTAGTTTTAAATAAATGAGGCTCTTAGGAGTAATTTAGGTGCTAAGATGAACTATCTAGGATGTTTCCTAGCTAATGACGTAAGGAAAATTGTGACAAAAATACATACAAAAAAAGCCTTTGGTGTTTATAATCAACACTCTGGAGTCTGGTTCCCATAATAAAATGGGGCATTGGATAACATTCTGTGTTGATGTTAATAAGGATGATGATAGAACCAAGATAGTAATACTAGACAGCTATACTAATCCTTCAATAGGTACATATTGAAGATATTTTAAAGAGTTTATGTCCTACTTCCGAGATTATGACTCAACTATTATGAAGAAAAGGATTCAATCCCTGACAGCTACTTTTGTGGGAATTATGATGTTTATTTTGCCTACCATTTTCCCAGATTATCCTTGGAGGCGGCCTTCCTTCACTCTGATGAAGCATTTAAATATAGTCGATTTTGCGAGAACGATGAAAAAGTGTTGAAATTTACCTATGCTTAGAAGAAAATGCCGCTGTGTAAGCAAACATTCTGCTTAAACAATCTTGAAAACTGTAAAAAGTTGTGTGATGAAGCTGGCTAGGATATTAGTACGGTGAGTAATACTTTATCATACGATTGATTGAATAATAAACATAATAATAATAAATGACGCTATTTATTTTACAAAAATACCAAAAAAAAAGTCATAATCTTTTTTCCATTCTACAAATTGGCTTATTATGTTGGCAAGAGGGTCTGATGAGAGGCTGTCGAAGCTATGATGGTCGAGATGACTGTCTCTCTATCTGTCTGTTTGTCTGTCTGTCTGCCTACTCGCAAGCTGAACAAAGAAGTACTCTTATTATTATCATTATTATTATTATTATTATTATTATTATTATTATTATTATTATTATTATTATTATTATTATTATTATTAGCAGTACCCGGTCACGCGTTGCTGTGGCTCAGCTACGCGTGTGCATTGCTGAGCCGTAGCAACCTTTCCTGTCCCCCCAGTCATCCCCTCACCCGTCTCCTAAACCTCCCAACCATTCCCCACTCCACCGTCCCCTCGTCCTCCCCACCATTCCCCACTCCACCATCCTCTCTTCCTTCCCACCATGCCCCACTCCCCTGTCCCTTTGTCCTCCCCACCATTCTCCATTCTCCCATCCCCTCGTCCCCTCCATAACCAAATATCCCCATCCCCTCGTCCTTTCCCACCATTACCCTCTCCCTTGTCCCCTTGTCTTCCCCACGATCTCTCACTTCCATCCCCTCGTCATCCCCACCAATCCCCACTCCCTCGTCCAATGCCTTCCCAAATGGTCTGACGCTCCCATCAGAAAATTGGGAACAGCAAGTGATCTGATGTTCCCATCACTGAAATATAAGAAAAACAGTTAAAAAATTAAATGAAAATATGAAAAAATATAAAAATAAACCATACTCACGAAATGAACGTTATGGTAAACAACACAGCTCAATTCGAATGCAATTCACACAAAATAATTAAATCAAAATGAAAATAAATCAAAATTTATGAAAATTCAATATATCAATGCAATCAGAAACACTGAAATGGAATTGTAACATATTTAGTATAAAATGTGTGTTGCTCTTACTTGCAACAGATGGCGCTGTTTTTCAAGAAAGGCATAGGTTTACCTGTTACAGGTGTGGCATTTGTACCTTTACTTACAAAATGAACTGTATGGTAAACAACGCAGTTCAATTCCAACACAATATCACACAAAATAATTAAATACAAAACAAAATATATCGAAATCTGTGAAAATAAAATTTATCAATGCAATCGGAAACATTGAAATGAAATTCGTGACATATTTATTATAGCGTGCATGTTGCTATTATGTGCAACAGATGGCGCTGTTTATTAAAACGCATGTTTTTACCTGTCATAGGGGTGGCATCTATATAGTAGGTATGTAAAAAGACGAGCCTGTTTGAATGCAGCGTTGTGTCAAAATTTCAAAGCAATCGGTGGAGAACATTCGGAGATTAGCGATTTTGAACAAACAAACATTTCCATTTTTATTTATATAGATTATTATTATTATTATTGTCGTTGTAAATGTCTTAAGTGTTTAATAAAATAATAATATTATATATCAATGGATTTACTTCCCTTAACTATTTATTGTTCTGAATACAGAGAAATGCATGTAGGCTGGTAACCTGGAGGGATCAAGTGAATGGTGGGTGGTTATTGCAGGGTGGGGGGTGTAGGGGGAGGGAGCTGCCATGAGTGCCTATAGTGGTAATATGCCTCCCGGAGGTAAACAAACATTGGTGTTGTTTCAAGTATGGTAGTGGTAACAGGACCCAGATGTGAAACCTGCTGCTGCTGCTGCCACCCACCAGGTGTTAAACTCACTCACATACCTCGGAAGAGATGACGCCTTGTGTGTTATGGTGTGGGGCGGCAGTCAAGTCTATGAGGATGTAATACACACAACTCCTTCTCCTTCATAAAAATAAGAGAGACGCTGACGAACAGATGCCTCTCACGGTCCCTTATTACATCATATTACCCCGTCTCCTTGCCATGTGGTGTGTGCCATGTGCCCGTCATGTGGAACTCCCTATGCTTCTAGCTCTTAAACCCATAGTGGTTCAAGGGTGAAGGGGAGGGTGAGGGGGCCATAGTTTACAAATATTGAAAATACCTCACACTTCCTCTCAGTAGCACCAGAGACGACGAATAGTGAAGACATATACTCTAGGACTGTGTGTTTGACATGAACTAATGACTCGCTCTTGGAGTGTGTTGAAGGGTTTCTGGACCACCATGAGATTTACTTTATCTCCTCATGTGTTATGGTGTAGGCGGCAGGCAGTGACCCATTGGAAATACACAATTTTTTCGGACTGTCAACTATGCATGCTGGGAACATCTACACATCTGCTAACATACCACAGCCCACCCATTCATAAACACAACATGAGAGAGGGAGAGAGACGAGGCTGAGTGCAGCAGATGCCTCCTCCTACAGCCATTATCAATCTTCCAATCGAACACCACTTGACTCACACCCTACAACAACAACATATTACCAGCTCTCCTACCCCTTGTCTTCTCTTGTGTGTTGGGGGGGGGGGTGGACTCCTCGCTCAACATAGTCATTTCCTTCCTTACATACTATTATTCTTATCTTTTAACTATAAATCTGCATATGATGATTAACTCTATGATACCAAGACGTTCACTTTCATCTTACACTCTAACTGCTCCTGTACACCTGTTCCTATACTTACTCCTTTAGCCTCAAGCAACCCACAACGTCCCGCGAGGGGGTAAACACGCACGAGCCCACGGGGAACCGCCACGCCCCTTGAGACAAGAGCCTGGTGCGATACCTGGGCCGAAGGGGGCCACTTGGCTCACCTGCTCAGGTGTTGTGCATGGTTCTAGCCTCAATTTTCCCTACTCTCACCATCATCATAGTCTTTTAACTATGGTCATCTGATAGCATCCAGGAAACTTTCCACCAACACAGATCGTACACAATGGTCACCAGTTAGTATCCTAGCAACTCTCCACAAACACTGTCTGAACACCATGGTCACCACTTAGTGTTCTGGGAACTCCCGTCCAACACAGTCTGTACACGTTGGTCACCAGTTAGCATCCTTGGAACTCTCCACAAACACAATCTGAACTCCTTGGTCACGACTTAGTGTTCTATGAACTCTCCTCCAACACAGACTGTACACCATGGTCACCAGTTAGCGTCCAGGGAACTCTTCACCATCACAGCCTGTACACAATGGGCAACAATTAGCGTCCTGGGAACTCTCCACCATCACAGTCTTTACACCATGGTCACCAGTTAGCGTCTTTTGAACTTTCCACAATCACAGTCTGTGCACAATGGTCACCAGTTAGCGTCCTGGGAACTCTCCACTATCACTGACTCTACGCTATGGTCATCAGTTAGCGTCCTGGGAACTCTCCACTATCACTGACTCTACACTATGGTCATCAGTTAGCGTCCTGGGAACTCTCCACTATCACTGACTCTACGCTATGGTCATCAGTTAGCGTCCTGGGAACTCTCCACCATCACTGACTCTACGCTATGGTCATCAGTTAGTGTCCTGGGAACTCTCCACTATCACTGACTCTACGCTATGGTCATCAGTTAGTGTCCTGGGAACTCTCCACCATCACAGTATGTATACCATGGTCACAGTTAGTGTCCTGGGAACTCTCCACCATCAAAGACTGTATTCCATGGTCACCAGTTAGTGTCTTGGGAACTCTTCTCCATTACAGTTCAACAGTTCATCCCGTTCATCGTCTTCCAAAAGAAGATGATTTATGGGATGAAGTGAGATCCCAAGGATTAGGCAGGAGTACCTGTAGTAGGAAAAGCTGCAGTAGCAGGAGTAGCAGGAACAGGAGTTGGAAAGATTTCAGCTAGAACTCCAGATGCAACGAGAACGTGAGCGTGAGAAGACGCAGTTCCAACTGGAAGAGTTGAGGTTAGAATTTAGGATGAAAAATGAAGCAGATAAATAGAGAACCAGACTAGAGGTAGAGAAAGAAAAAGAAAAAAACAAAATGAAGGTAGAAAGAGAGAAAGCCCAAGTTGAAAGAGAAAAAGAGAGAACAACACAAATAGAAATAGAAGCAAATAGAGCTTTAGCAGAGCGTAGGATTGAACGTGGATTACCAGAGAGCACCACGCATGTGTGACACCCACTGGAAAATAAAGTTAGAGAAAAAGACGTTTCCCTATTTGTGCCTGAAGAGTCAGAGAGCTTCTTCGAGCATTTTGAGAAGATAACCAACATCAGACACTGGCCGCAGGAAGAGTGGGCTCAATTGGTACAGTTATGACTGACCAGTGCTGCCAGAGAGGAGTATGCACAGTTGTTTTTGGAGGAATGCCAGGATTATTGGACTGAGAAGTGCAGCATGTTGCGTTCTTTCATGTTGCAGCATGTTGCGTTCTTTCCTGCAGGTGGTGCGCCTGCACAGAGATCCTCGAACTCGAGTGGACAGAGTCAAAGCCACTCAGGAGGGTATTGAAGAGACTTCTCCCACATAACACTCTATAAATGTGACGGACGTGGTCACATGATGAATGATTGTTGGCAGGGCAAGAGAGTTGTGACCCAGACCATGTGTGACCCTAGAAATGCATGTGTTAATTTGATACAGGATGAACAACAGAAAGTGAATTTAAGGAACGAGAGGTATAGCCCGTTCATTATTAAAGGTTGGGTTACAATAGAAGGCCACCTGAAGTAGCAGTAAGTATCCTAAAGGATACTGGAGAGAATCAAAGGCTGATTATGAGAAGCCTGATCGCGGATGACCGACTTTTAGCTTGCAGTAGGAAGAAAAAGGTGAACGGGTTATTGTCTGAGGGTGACATGCCCGTTTGTGCTGTCAGGCTTAAGTCAGGTTATTTGTCGGTGGAGGTGATGTTGGGAGTATGCCCTGACATACCTGTTACAGGAATCCAAGTGATCCTGGTGTTATGACTTGTGCGAGTCGAAGGTGTTGCCGAAGCTCATAGCAGAAGCTGTGCCGGAAGTGTGCTAGGAGGGCCACGGCACTGATGGAACACCTTATAAAGTGGACCTGACTAGCATCCTAGAGGATGAGTCAGAGGACAACCAAATCATTCAGTACACTGCCTGTGTAGTGATGAGGGCAGAGGTGCCCGACGAGAAAGGCACTGGAGAGGATGTGACAGTGTCGACTCCACTGAGTGAAGATATCAACGTGGAGATAGCATGGCTGTTTGGTGAAGTTCCACCTCATGAAAATGAGGGCATGGAGAGGCTAGAAGTAAAGATGACCCGGCCGGAGAAGAAGAATATGACCAGAGCGGACCTGAGTAGACCCAAGCCTGCTGAATTCGAGAGTTAGAAAGTGGAGATAAATGTGCTGAGGAGAGGTGAAGAAGAATTTGGACAGACTGAGGAGAGAGTAGAGTGCCATGTTGTCCACAGGAATTGAACCCATGCTGGTGGCGTGTTAGAAAGCTCCTTCTCTCCAGATGTTCTACGATATGTTTCCTCACGATCTTCTCCATCACCTTGAATGGTATACAAGTTTGGGAAACTGGCCTGTATTTCAGCGTCTTTTGCCTGTCACAGGTTTTCTATATTATGACTACATTAGCTGTCTTCCAGCTTTCCGTTAGGTCTCCGTTATGTCTGGAGGGCTTAGATCTTGCTTAAGTCTGCTTGGGGCAGGAAGAGGGGGATTTGGGTAGCATAGTAGGCATTGTACTGGGGTCAGGAGGGTTCGGGTTTGAGGTTAAGGGGGTCCTTTGGGGTGGCAGGTAAAGGTATTGAGGTTCTCTCTGGGGTTTCTGAATTCCTAGTTGTGGGTCCCTCCCCCCCCCTCTGGTATTGTTGGGTTGGAAACTGGGGTTCCCTGGTTCCCTTCCCTCTCCCTGTGCCTCTTCCTTTCATCTGCTGTCTAGATTACCTCGTCCGTGGTCTTGTCCCTCGGTAGGAATACCTTTCTGTATTCCATTACATTTTGCAGTTTGCTTTTCTTTACTAGAATGTCCTCCTCAGTGGGCTCGTTCCTGAATACTATCTTTATCAATCAATTGTCGTCTTTGTTGAACCAGCCAAGCAGGAAAACCCTTCTCTATACATTGCTCAACTACCTCCATTTTTATCTGCTTCAGGATCCCCCATAACACTGCAGATTTGTCCTTCGCCCTCCACTCTTCCTTCTTGTTCCTTAAAATCTACCACGACCATAGTTTTTTCCTGTTCATTTCTTTTACTTTTCGTAAAGGTAAAATTCGTGAATATCAATGGAATATTGCAACAATCTGTAATAACTTATTTTCGGGTCTCATCCCATTTCTTACCACTCCACCTTTACTCTAAATTAAGGCTCCGTTAAATTCGCCAACAAACAATATATATATCTATATCTACTTTATTTAGTTTTTTCATAAAGTGGAACGGAAACTCACCCCTTGTTTATATGTATATAAGCTTTCCCATTACTCCAATTGAATTGTCTAGGTGTGAAAGGACAGTTTTATTGGTTTATATAATTCACTTGTCTGGCGTAGCTACAGTATTACCAAAATCATTTGGGTTTAACTATAAGTTGACCACGCAGCCTCCAGCTCAGGTTGTTTATGAGTCCCTCATGGTGAGCAGAGACCAGAGCCAGCGAACATCTCGTTGGCTTGTTAACCCTTTATGGGATCACGAGGATGTACTATCTATGTTTTAATTAAACAGCATCTACTGTTGTACAGCACATCACATTGTACATCTACAGCATGTACAGCATCTACTGCCCGAAACGCATTGCGTAATAGTGGCTTTAGGCATTGTATGTACTAGCTCTAACTATATATTGATCCATTAATGTAACATCACTTGTATGTATGTACCTTACCTGAATAAACATATTTATATTTATTTATTTATTTACTGTTAATAGCCTTCCGCCTTTTCTGTTTGTTATTAGAATATTTCATTTATGAGTATCACAAGAGAAAGAAGTTATAAAGTCAAATCCACAAGACCTTGTGGATTTGTTCATTGATGCATCATGTTATTGTGATTTCTGTGTGTAGTGTAAAGAAAGAAATTATACTTGTTTGCTGTCTACTATATAATTTGTTGATGCTTGCATCATAATTATATTAATAATATAATATTATATTAATAATATAATAGTAACAAATATGTGAAATCTTTCAGGCAAAGTGAAAAATAGTTCAATAAGAACAAGTTTTTCTTGGAGATAATGAGAAAACAACACTGAACCAGAAGGTAAATCATCTGAGATGTTGAGAATATTTATCAAATTATAACAAATAAAAAAAAGATACATAATGACGACCGGCATTAACTGTTACATTTTAGAATCTTTAGTTTTGGCAACAATTCATAACAAAATAAACATATAAAATTTTATAAACAACAACAAAAACATTAAAATATACAAAGATGTATATATAGTAAATCAACTAAAACGTGTCGCATTTCGGGCACAACATAAAATAAATAAATAAAATTCTATAGGAGTTTACCGCATTAAAAGGATTAATTGAATGAACAGTTAATCTATATAAGTAAAAATGAAAATGTTCGTTTGTTCAAAATCGCTAATCTCCGAGAGTTCTTCACCAATTGCTTTGAAATTTTCACACAATTTTCCATTCGCATCCGAGCGGGTTTTCATGTACACACTATATCGATATCACGTATGTGACGGGGAAAAAACGTGCTTTTTTTAAACACTGTGTTTTTCATGTGAGGGAAATCTTCGAAACCTCGATACCGAATGCTTTGAAATTTTGACACAACGTTGCATTGGAATAGGCAAGCGTTTTTATATACTTACTATATACATGCCTCACATTTGACAGGATAAAACATGCTTTTTTTGAAAAACTGCGCCATCTGTTGGACGTAGGAGCAACGTCTAACGTTGTTATATAAACCAATGTTTATATGGTTTAATCTCCGAAAGTTCTTCACCGATTGCTTTGAAATTTTGACACAACGTTCCATTCGAATACGTGCGTGTTTTTATATACCTACTATTTAGATGCCACACCTGTGATAGGTAAAAACATGTTTTTTTTATAAACAGCGCCATCTGTTGCACGTAAGACCATCACAAGCTATACAAATTATGTTACGATTCCATTTCAATGTTTCCGATTGCATTGATAAATTGAATTTTCATAGATTTTGATTTATTTTAATTTTGATTTAATTATTTTGTGTAACATTGCATTGGAATTGAGCTGTGTTGTTTACCATTCCATTCATTTCGTGGGTATAGCTTATTTGTTACTTTTTTCATTGTTTTTCATTCGTTCTTTTAACTGTTCTTCCTATTTTTCAGTGCAATTGGTGGCGAAATTGAGCTGTGTCGATTGATCTGCGTTTGAATTATTGAAATTTTTTTTTTTTTTTTTAAACATGAAAATGGACAACACGTTTATTTCACAGCTGCAAATGCGCAACAAACAGCTATGAATCCACCGGCTACAACGTTAACTGCATAACTTCACGTTATGTCAATATGACGTGTTCGCGAAAACAATGCTATATTCGGAAGTACCTGCGTATTACACATGGAATGCCAGTAGAAAATCATTTAAACGACGCAAACGAGGAGAGCGAGTCGACGGACAACTTGGCATATTCAAATAAACTACCATAGGCAGACTGTACACCGTACAACCTAATCAGGATGAATGCTTCTTTCATCGCATGCTGTTGGTAAATGTGCCCGGTCCAACGTCTTTCCAGCCATTGAGATTTGTCAACTGCATAACACATGCCACTTCCCGTAGTGCATGTCAAGCTCTGAATTTATTGGAGAATGATCGGCACTGGGATGTATGCATTAATGACGCGTCCAACACGTAACATCCAAATCAAATTCGTGCAATGTTTGCAATCCTATTGACCACCGGCTCTCCGTTATCTCCAACAGAGTTATGGGATAATTATATATCGCACATGGCTGAAGATATTTTCCGTCGAATACGCAAAGAAAATTCAAATACGAACATGGATTTTACAGCAAAAAATCTTCAACAAAGCGTTGATAATGATTGAAGACTTGTGCTTAAAATCGCGAAGAAAGTTCTCAATCAATTGGAAATGCCTTCATCGAATCGATCTGCTGCTGCTTCGTTCGACGTAGACTTGCGTCGTGACCAAAATTACAACACGGGTGATCTGTTGTCGTATGTACAATCAAATATTCCTAGGCTAACGCTTGAGCGAAAAGGCATTGACAATCATATAATTCAAACTGTCAATAACAGGCTTGGAGAAATCTTTTTAGATGCGCCAGGAGGAACTGATAAAACCTTCCTAATTAGATTGATTCTGGCAATTTGAGATTGATTTTCGGTCCCAAAATGGCATAACCTAAGCTCTTGCGTTGTCTGGAATTGCGGCGACATTGCTACCAGGTGGAAGAACTGCTACTTCGACTTTGAATTCGCCATTGACCATGCAATTCAATGAAACTCCGACGTGCAACGTATCCAATGCATCCGGCATGGGAAAAGTATTGCAGAAATGCAAACTTATTGTTTGGGATGAATGCACAATGCCGCACAAAAATCGTTCGAGGCTCTTGATCGATCATTACAAGATTTGCGTGGAAACATCAGACCATTTTGAAATGCATTAATATTGCTTGCAGGAGATTTCAGGCAAACATTACTTGTAATTCCTCGATCGACACCAGTGGACGAAATAAATGCTTGCCTAAAATACTCTACTTTGTGGCGCCACGTAAAGACATTTAAACTAACTATAAATATGCGTGTAGTTATGTAGCTACTACAAAACGATCCATCAGCTGAGATATTCTCACATCAATTTCTAGAATTTGGGAACGTAAACGGGCCGGTTGATCTGACCTCAGGACGAATTTCATTGCCTCATAACTTCTGTAATTTAGTGACGTCAAAAGAAGAATTGACTGAAAAAGTATTTCCCAATATTGAAACCAATTATAAGAATCACGATTGGCTGAGTTAACGAGCTCTTCTTGTGGCCAAGAACAAATCGTCTACGACCATAACAATATTGTTCAGTCTAACATTCAAAGCGAGGCAGTCACATACAAGTCCGTCGACACTGTTGAGGAAGTAGATGAAGCGGTTAATTATCCAACAGGATTTTATACTTCACCTGATCTGCCAGGGATACCGTCACACGTACGGCAATTGAAAAAACTTGCCAATTATTATGTTGCGAAATAACAACCAGCCAAAACTTTGCAATGCCACGCGCCTTGCAGCAAAAAAATTAATCAGCGACGTCGTAAAAGCAACAATCTGACAGGACCTTTCAAAGGGGAAGATGTCCTCATTTCTTGCATTCATACGATTCCAACAGATATGGCATTTCAATATAAGAGATTGTAATTTCCAATTCGATTGGCGTTTGCAATCATCATCAACAAAGCTCGGGGCCAATCTTTAGAATTGTGCAGTTTATATCTAGACATGGCTTGCTTCTCACGTGGAGAGGACAAGACAAACAGGAATTAGAGTAAACACCAGCAGCATTAGAAGCAGGAGGAGCAGTGTGAACTAGATTGCTACGAAGTGTGTTAGTTTGTCGAAAGGCGAGCTTTATGTCAAGAGGACGAAAGGTATTGGTAAAAGTTTTGAGTTCAGATATGAAGGGAAGGCATAGTACAGTGCTACTAGTGTTGGAAGCAGGTTTAGGATGAAAGAAATTGCGTTTTGCTTGAGAGTAGGCACAGTTGATGAAATGCAAAGAGTAACCAAGGCGAGAGAATGATTTGTAGATAAAGGCAATTTCAGAATCAAGAAACTGAGGGTAGATGAGGCGTAGAGCGCGGAGGAAGAGAGATACAAGGACACTTTTCTTAACAGAAGGAGGATGGTAGGAAAAGAAGTAAATGTACATGCCACTGTGCATGGGTTTGCCGTAGACAGAGAAAGAGAACCCGGACACAGAGCTGTGAACGTAAACGTCAAGAAAAGAAAGGTGGGAATTAGATTTCCACTCAACTTTGAAATGGATAGGAGCCAGATTGTTAAGAGAAGAGAGAAAAGGCTGGAAAAGACTAAGGACATGAGGCCATAAAGCAGAAATGTCATCAACATAGCGAAGCCAGAGAGAGACGAGTATCAATAGAAGGAAGAAGAACAGTTTCTAAGTATTCCATGTAGAAATTAGCAAGAACAGGGGAAAGAGGGGAACCCATAGCGACACCGAAAGTTTGAGTGTAATATTTACCGTTGAAAGAGAAAGAGTTAGAGTCAGCACAGAGTCTAATGAGTACGAGGAAAACGTCAGTGGGAAGTGGGAGAGGAAGGAGGCCCTCAGACGCCTTCTGTCTAAGGAAAGAGAGAACGTCATCGAGCGGAACATGAGTGAACAGAGAGTCGACATCAAGACTAAGCATCTTACAAGAGGGTTGCAGGCGCAGTCTTTCTATGAAGTCCTGAGAGTGACGAAGGTGGGCAGGGGAAAAAGTGCCAAGGTAAGGCGTCAGGGTTTTAGCGAGCCAGGAGGCAAGAGGATAGCTGACAGAGCCCCGTGAATAAATGATAGGACGAAGAGGAACACCAGGTTTATGAGTCTTAGGAAGACCATAGAAATAAGGAAGAGAAGGGCAGATGACACGGAAACGTTTAATGAGATCAAAGTCAGGAGGACAAAGACTAGAGAGCTGTCGTAGTTTGCGGTTAAAGGAAGCTTTGATGCGATCCAAAGGGTTAGAAGTCAGAGGGCATAAGTGCGAGAGTCAGAGAGCAAGACTACTGCTTTTCGGAGGTAGTCCTCACGGTCAAGGACAACCACCGAATTGCCTTTATCGGAAGGAAGGATTAGAATAGAGTTGTTAGATTTCAGGGAGGCGAGGGCAAGCTGGAAGCGACGAGGAAGGTGGTGATTTTTAGAAAACAAGCTGTCAAGAACGGGGATAAGGGCCCCTCTAAAGGCAGACAGGTCCGAAAGACTACTAGAGTTAGAATTGACAAACCTGTCAAAGGAACTAATGAGATCAATGCCATAGCGTGGGCAAGGGGAAGTAGCAAAAGAAAGACCAAGGCCAAGAAGTTCTTGCTGGTGCTTAGAAAGAGGGTAAGATGAAATGTTGGTAACACAGTCAGAGAGAGAGTATTTGGCCTAAGGACTGTTGGAGATCAGGCGTTGAAGTTTGTTGTGTAGTGTGGAAGAGTGGTGGGAAGAGGAGACGTGAGCAGTGTCAAATGCAATAGGAAAAATGATATTTCATAGATCACTGGGAAGAGAAGAGGACAGAAAGCGTTGATGTTGCCGAACAGCAAGAAAAGCTTGCAAGAGGACCATCAACTTGCAAGGAGGTGGCATGAATAAGTTCTTGTAGAAGAAGGCGGGCATGTTCAGGAAAAGGAGATCCCGAAGTGTTGAACCGGAGAAAGTGAGATAAAGAAAGAGGGAGAATTTGCTCAGCAAGACAGTCTTTAAGAAACCTGAGCTGGTTCTTTCGACGCTTAGCGGCAAGAAGGGAAGATTCAAAGGCGCGAAAAGGCTGTTTAAAGAAAGGTAGAGCATCGAAGAAATTAAACAGAGTAAGACTCTTACGTGTGATATCCATATGTAGGCGATGAGTCACAATAACGTGGCTAAGTTATTGTGACTCATCGCCTGACTCGCTCTTGCCTATTTATTGAATGCATGTATTTCCTCATCACAATCGACTTGAGAATGGTCCAGGACGGACCGAAACGTCGTCGTCCCTTCACCTTCTAGTGTGTGGTCTGGTCAACATAATTTACCCACGTTATTGTGACTCATCGCCTGCATATGATTTCCCATCTTAGAAACAGAACGAGATACATCTCTAGATATAGGTTGATATTTCCTCAAGTCCTGTATAAGGTCTAGACATAGGTAGATACTTCCTCAAGTCCTGTATAAGGTCTAAATATAGGTTGATACTTCCTCAATTATTACCTAAGGTCAATATATATATTAGTACTTCCTCAAGTCCTGTATAAGGTCTAGATATAGGTTGATACTTCCTCAAATCTTGTCTTAGTTCTAGATATAGGTTGATACTTTCTCAAGTCTTGTATAAGGTCTAGATATTGATTGATACTTTCTTAATCCCTGAATAAGTTCTAGATATAGGTTGATACTTCCTCATGTCTTGTATAAGGTCTAGAAACAGGTTGATACTTCCTGACGTCCTGTTCAAGGTCTATATATAGGTTTATACTTCTTCAAGTCTTGTATAAAGTCTAGATATAGATGGATTCTTCCTCAAGTCTTTGTATTAGGTTTAAATATTGATTGATACTTCTTCACATCTTATATTAAGACTAGATATAGGTTGATTCTTACTCAAGTCTTATATTAGGTCTAGATATATGTTGATATTTCCTCAAGTCCTCTATTAGGTCTAGATATAGGTTGATACTTCCTCATGTTTTGTATTAGATCTAGATATAGGTTGACACTTCCTCAAGTCTTGTATTAGGTCTGAATATAGGTAAATACTTCCTCAAGTTTTGTAAAAGGTCTAGATATAGATTGATACTTCGTCAAGTTTTGAAAAAGATCTAGATATTGAGTGATACTTTCTGTATAAGTACTGTAAAAGGTCTAGATATAGGATGATACATCCTCAAGTCTTGTATAAGGTCTAGATACAGAATGATACTTCCTCAAGTCCTGTATAAGGTCTAGATATAGGTTAATACTTCCTCGAGTCTTGTATTAGGTCTAGATATAAGTTGATACTTCCTGAATTCTTGTTTTAGGTCTAGATATAAGTTGATTCTTCCTGAATTCTTGTTTTAGGTCTAGATATGAGTTGATACTTCCTGAATTCTTGTATTAGGTCTAGATATAGATTAATACTTCCTCAAGTCTTGTATTAGGTCTCGATATAGGTTGATACTTCCTCACGTCTTGTATTAGGTCTAGATATAGGTGATACTTCCACATGTCCTGTATAAGGTCTAGATATTGGTTGATACTTCGTCAAGTCTTGAATATAGTACAGATGTTGGATTAGTGCCTAATGGTTTCTTCCATATAACTTTGGCTACAGGTGGTAATTTCCCACAATTTAATACAGTAACGTCAAATGTGAGTCACTTAACTCTACAGTAGTACTGTATAAATCATGTACAGTAAATTATCTAAATACTTCCGTCATTAAAAAGAAAAATACCAAATTATTAATCCGAGTTTAAAGTGATGCATAATATCAGTGTGCTATTTTTCTGTTATCAAACGTATTCGCATACATGGGCTGGGGCTGTTGATCTGTATGCTTACTTACATACAGAGGTGTATGCCGGATGTATCCATACCTACATACAGGGGGTGTATGCCACCTGTATGCTTACCTGAGATCCACCTAAAGCTGGGGTTGGGGAACTTATCTCAGATCTGTTTTATCTAAAATAATACTAACCAGACTTAAAAGTCAACTAATACTAGATAATGCTGATTGCACTTAAGATAAAAAATTCTGTTCTCGCAAGTCAATAATTACTAAAAGACAATAACGCCATGCAAGATGTCATAATAATAGCACACATTCAAAGTTAATAAAATGGGATGAAGAACTGAATCTTTTTATTCAAAACATTTCAGGTCTTGGATAAATGGTGGTGTTTCATTTTATATTAAACAACAACGATATCAAGACTCTTTTTATCTCAATGCAACTTGGATGCTATTTTCGGGGTCCATCCGAGTTCTGTACTTTGTTCATAAGTGTAGAAATTCATTGGTTACAAAGGATGGTTCTTGCAAAAGGCAGCAGCATTTTTCGCTGCTTCCACATGTGCAATTTTAAAATCCTTTGGAGTTTTTGACATCCTAAAAGATTAGTGGTCTGAAATTCCTCGCGTACTTCACTGTTACAATGAAGATCAAAAAGTTTACAGTTCAACAAGTTGATGGTTAAGAGGAATTACATCCCAACTGATAGAATGTGACTCTGGTTCAATGTTAGCGATTTCACACACAGTTTCGTGAACACTTATCGTCCTGAAGTGGTTGTAGTGCTGGAAACATTTCTAGATGTCACGACTCTTGAGAACCTCGGTAAGATTGACGGTTATGTCTCATGGATGCGCCGCGACAGGCAGGGCCAAGGTGGGAGAGTTCCAGTCTGCTTCAGTAAATGTGTACACGACCAACCTATTGATGTGGTCATTCATGTTCATCTTGAAATTATGTTCTTCAAAATTTGCATAAACCCAGGAACTTGTATACTTTTATGTGCAATGTTCAGACCTCAATGGCAGGGTGCTTCACGATTAGATTCTTGATGGACAACCTAGACTTTACTAATGGAGCAGCACATTAAGTGTGAGTGACCTCAATCAGTATCTCATTCTTAGAGTTTTGATGAGCTCTTAGCAGTTTCCAACCTCGAGACTTTTGCCAACTTTCCTGGTCACATACCTGTCTTGTCCCTCGATCCTGTAGTACCTGACCTTCATTCAAGTATAGTGCACTACAGACCTCTGGGATATGTTGGTCCTTCAGACCACCAAGCTGTCTTTACTACTCTGGCTGTCCCGACTGATAGATGTGAAAAATCTTCTCGAACTACCTGGATCTGGTACATTGGAGACAATTTCAATCAGAGCTTGAAGCAACTGAATGGAATACCTCGGTACAGTGAGACGTGAACAGCCAAGCAAGTGTCTTCGCTACTTGTATACTGGACCTCCAGCACAAGCATATTCCTCGCCGGCAGTATGTGACCAAGCCTACTCATCAGCCCACTCATTAGATTTCGCTGCTGGATGGCAGTCGAGGCCATATATAAGGCCTTGAGGAGATTTTAAAAGCATCCCACGGCTCATAACAGAAACATTCATTGACAGTCTTGTTGTATATTGAGTGGTTAAAGAGTGAGCTATATCCAGATGGGAATCAGAAACTCGAAGAAAACTTGAATTTGGAAGAGTTGGTCCCTGGTTAGAGGTCGACGGGATTTTTCATTTGACAAATTCTCGTCTTTAAACTGGGAGGAAGGTACTGTTGGTACCAGCAATCAGGTGTACCAAATGCAAACCATTTTTCTGCCAAGATGCCATTCCCTGATCCTAAACGATAAGCTCCATATCTTGCTCCAAGCACTGCTTCAGAGATGACTGAAGTTGTTATACATCAGTGATCCATCTCCTTAAAACGCTAGATATAAGTAAAGCTGTGAGGCCAGATAAGGTCAGTCCAAGACTATTATGAAGCTGCGATGGCCGGTTGGCTCCACCTCTCACACGCCTCAACCAACCCTGCCTACCTCAAGGAATTTGTTCCTCCTCCTGTGGTGAAAACTGACTCACGGGATTTAATGATTTATTATAAATCAAGTAATAAATAAATTATTAAATTATTTATGATTAAATTATAATGAATTTAATTATTAATTATTTTGATTTCGATAGCGAACTGTATGATTCGAAAGTAGACTGCATGATATTAAATTTTCCCACAAGAAGCTTTCTACACAAGTTGGGGGTTTAATTACAAAGTCTACCAATCGAAATTAATCGATTGGTAGAAGTAAACTACTTATTGTTAGTCTAGAATGGTTAGTAAATAAAATGCAGTTAAACTGTAATGTTTAATGTGGCCTTGTCAACCATACATGGACAGGAATGACCACCAAAACTGTCTCCTCGTGGGGGAGGCTATACCATCATCACGTGTCACGTGGTGTACCAGGTAGTGCTGTGGGTGAGGCTATACCATCATCACGTGTCACGTGTTGTACCTGGTAGTGCTGTGAGTAAGGCTATACCATCATCACGTGTCACGTGTTGTACCAGGTAGTGCTGTGGGTCAGGCTATACCATCATCACGTGTGACGTGGTGTACCAGGTAGGGCTGTGAGTCAGGCTATACCATCATCACGTGTCACGTGGTGTACCAGGTAGTGCTGTGGGTCAGCCTATAACATCATTACGTGTCAGGTGTTGTACCAGGTAGTGCTGTGAATCAGGCTATAACATCATCACGTGTCACGTGTTGTACCAGGTAATGCTGTGGGTCAGGCTATAGCATCATCACGTGTGACGTGTTGTACCAGGTAGTGACGAGGCTGTCTGGAGTGACAGCCGACCGCTCAGTAGAGTACCGTAAATTCTCGGGGGTAATTAGCGATCCTTGGGATCGCTAATCACTCACCCAAGTGATTAAGGAATGTGTGTATGTTCTCCTTAGTGTTCTCATTAACGTTTGGTAGCTTAAGGCTACAGTGGTCAGCCGTGATATATATATAATCGTAGTGTCACGAAGCCCAGTGTGATTAGTGTGTTATTTACTGTGGTTATTGCAATGTGTGGGCCTGTGTTCTATATGGTAATTAGAGCACTGTTGGCCATTGCAACAGGGCAGTAAAATATTATGCTGTGCTCTAATATATTGGAAATTAGAGCACAGGCCGTCTGGGATTATTGCAAAGGGGATGTAATTGTTGGTGATTGTTGCTAGTGTGTTGATCAATCACCGGCGTGTTATTGCAGTCAGTAAATCATTATAGGGGCCGTGTTCTAGTGGGTTAGAGCGCTGAGCGTTATTTACTGGTGTTCTGCAGTTTTGTAATTGCAACCGGATTGTAGAGCAAATCACTGTGATTTGCTATTGTGATTTATCATTGTCGAGGGTGAAACTCTGGCACTGAGTCGAGTACTTGGGTTATATTTTCCTGTTTATCTGGTAGGACATCGATGTCCAGTATTCAGTGAGGTGATTGCAAGGCAATTAATATGACGTAACCAAGGGAACACCTTTAAGAGAAATTGTTCTATAACAATTTGAATAACGTAAGATAAGTTTGGGTTAATTAATTCCTAGGAACAGCTGTGTTAGTCTCTCAGGGAACCTTCCAAAGTCGGACATGAATTGTAGAGTATTGTCTGTTGTAATTACAGGCCAGTGGGCAGGTAATTAACGGGTTCCAGGAAGTTAAAGTAGTTAACTTCGATCCGTGTTGATCGACTCACACGAAGGCTCCATTGTTCCATTAACGTAACGTCGGTTATTGATCTGTCAGCGGACAGGTAATTTGATTGACTCGCGGGTAGTCGTCATTGCAGCATAACGTAAACGTGGTGATTAATTAACGTTATTAGTCACCTGAATTGGTCTGAGTATGGAAGACGCAGATGGAATTCATACCTTTAATGTAAACTGCTGAGCCAGTGTGAAAGGTTACGTAACTGTATTATTTAATTATTGATCTTCGGGATAGTAATTAATTCCTCAAGGGTAATCACGAGTGATTGCCGTTCTCTTAGCACTTTGGAAATTGTAATTGGAGTTCACTATCGTTGGGTGATAGTAACCAATAACGTCGTTAACGTAACTAGTTCAGAGATTAATCAGCTGTCTGGAAGTACAGGGATTATTGGGGGATTACTCACTGAATGCTCGACTTGTAGAGTGTTTGTGTAATTTCCGAGTTACTAGTGATAGTTGTAAGTTTGATTTGTCTGTGAGAAGACATGATTAAATTAATGTAAATGTTACTTTGTTATTAACGTGATCAGTTTGTTATTGATTGTTGATTCGTCCGAGAGGACGGAGTGTTAACATACGGATTTAATTGAGGAGGTTTGTTGGAGTTGCCAGTAACCCCATTAGTCGTTGTCATGTCATTGATAGGCTACTAACTTGATTGAATTGCAACCGCCATTGCTTGTGTAGGCTGCAAGAAGCGTAGGGAACAGATAGGAGGTTATCGGAGGCGTGTCTCCTAGCCTACTGTGTCATTGTTGCAATAGTGATTATAGATTAAGATGTCCTGCTTGCTCGATTGATTCCCCTGTGTTCACACCGCATGTTCGAGTTAGTTCATTATGCAGTATTCGGGGCTGGTGTCTAACTGACAGTGAAAGTGTTACAGGAGGGATTTCTAGTAACGTCATTGATATTTCTTCTGGTTTTGTAGTAGTTAGTACTTTGTTGAATAAACTATATTGTTATGTTGAACACTGTCTTTTCGTTACACCCACATTTTTATTGTCTATTTATTGTTCTGCCACTCGATTATTAAATTGAGACTGATTCATGAGCTTAGTTCTGAAATCATAGCACCACACAACAAGAAATGTGCTGTTGTGAGCACTTAGTCATTCGCTCCTGCGAATGACGAAAGTCAACGGCCTAAGTGGATGGGATTTCAACTTTTTGAGGTCTCGGCGTTTGCTCGCGCCTAGTCAATTGTTCTTATATGGTGCCAGTGTGTGGAATGAACTGCTTACTATACTTGGTGTGTTAGCTAAGCAAGTCCTTCCTCAGGTGACCCATCTAGATTTTCCTGTAAAGTCGACGGATGAATATTTGAATATCACGACAGGAATAAGGTTAAGGAGTTAATATTTTTTTTTTTTTTAGAAATAATCCAAAATTGAAAACCATTTCAAATTTCATTAAAACAAAACTCTCACAGTCTCTGATCATGGGAAACTAAAAAAAAAATATTGTATGCGACATACTTTAGCCATGATAGAGCTGGGAATTTGAGCAAATTGTGGGCGCTGAGCAATGGAGTGCTCGGGGACACTGCCACCCCTCCCCCCCCCCCACCCCGTGGGGCGGCAGATGTCGCGACTATAATGTTTCACAATTATTTTGATGTTTATCGTTTCTTTTCTGTTTTTTTTTTTTTTGCTGTAATATTATTCAAAAGTGTGAAATTTGTGGAATTTATATCGTTCAGTGTGTGGAACATCGCTATGCTCAAAATTATGTGGCTTATATATATGTGACATACATTATATTCTATGATCAATCAGTGTTTTTGCTGTTATTATACTATATATACACATATTTTATAAACTTGTCTACATATGTGTTCACCATAATGAACCACTAAGTTGGTATGGTGAGCCCAAAAAACAGGAGTGGGCTGCTACACCAGCCAACCCTCCCCTCACTCCTCCAACACCTAACTCGCCAACATTCCTCTTCCCAGAATACTGTTTGTGATTTTATTACACTATTTACAAATGTTATATATAAGTATCTACACGTTTTGTTCATCATAACTGTACAGCTAAGCCGGTACGGTGTCCAAACAACATCGTTACAACAAAAAACTGGTTGACAAGTCACACAACAGCCAGCAGACGAAGCCATCTCCTCCTCCCTACTCACCAAAATTACTCCTCCCACCATACTAAGCACATCGCTAATGCTCACCATAATCCTGCTATTATCAGAATCCCAGTCACTATATCCTGTAAATGAATAATCTTCCACAAATTAATTTTGTAAAAGAACACGAGAGGTTGTTTGCAAATTCTTGGATGGACGAAATAATGGCAGCGTGCTGTGGCTAGCGCTGTGAACGTCTTGAACAACATTGATTCACTTATATCTGAACATTGTACATGGTCTTTATCACAAACAGGCTCTTCTGTAATACTATCATGGTTACATAATACCAGTTACATATATATTTTGCCATTTTTAGGCGATGCTGTGGTCACAAGCTGAACAGCAGTGCTGTTAGCTCATGCTGTGTGCGCCTGCTCATTCAGTACTGAGAATGTGTACACACCCGGGAATGTTGCCCACGATTTAAACAGCAAAGTAGTGATATAAAAATATAGTGCCGAAGCTCTACAAGAGAGGTTGTAAGTCTGGCTACTTATCAATCTTTTCAATTTATCTGGACACTCACTCATTATTTAACCTCATTCATTGAAAGTCAAGCTTGACAGAATCTTTTCATATAAATTGATATCTGTATATATAATTGATAATATACTTATAGTTAACAATTGTTTACTTAGTTATCTTTAATTTATCATACAAGTTTATCATACTGAATACAATCCTCTGAACCAAGATGTTATATCGGTACACTTAGACCACATTATTGTCCTTTAATTGCATATTTACATATATCATTCCTCTATAATACAAATTATTGTGTTTATTAGTATGTTAATATTGGCTGTTGTAGTTATGGTGCTAGGCTGAACTGTGTACATGTTTAGATCCATGATTTAAACAGAACCAGTTTTCAACTATAGAACCCAGTAATTTAATTATATCCTTGTATTAACAATACAAGCTGATGTGTTGAATTGCCTGCAGGTGGATTGTGGATCTTCAATCAACTTCTCCATTCACCCTTAGGGACCCCACCTGCCCCTTACAGCCTGTCATTAGGACAAGAGGAGCTAGGCTTTACAACCCTAGCTAGGGACTTTTCCTGTGTTAATTTTGCATACAGTAATTTTTAATTTAGTACAGTACAAGTCTTAAGTAATTCTCCTTATATATCAATCCCGGAAATTTACGCACAGTATTCACCTAGTTGTGCTTGCGGGGGTTAAGCTCTGCTCTCTCAGCCCGCCTCTCAACTTTCAATCAACTGTTACTACTTTTTTTCACACACACGCACACACACACACACACACACACACACACACACACACACACACACACACACACACACACACACACACACACACACACACACACACACACACACACACACACACACACACACACACACAGAAAATGTGTGGAGAGGAGTTTGAATTGAGGAGATAAGAAAATGCCTAGCAGATATAGCATGGGAAACAGAGCTCAGGGAAAAGACGGCTCAAGATATGATGGAATACATCACGCAAAAATGCAAGGACGCAGCAAACAAGTTTGTCCCAGTCCAAAAGGAAAACAGTGAAATGAAGATGAGAAACCCATGGTTTAATCAGAGATGTAGGCTAGCTAAGCAGCAAAGTAAAAGGGCATGGAGAAACTATAGGAATAACAGGACACTGGAGAGCAGAGAAAGATACCAGAATGCCAGGAATGAATATGTCAGGATGAGAAGAGAGGCAGAAAGATAATACGAAAATGACATCGCAAGCAAGGCAAAGACTCAGCCTAAATTGCTGCATAGCCACATCAGGAGAAAAACAACAGTAAAGGAACAGGTTATGAAATTAAGGATAGGGGCCAGAAGGATTCACTACAAACGACAAGGAAGTGTGTGAGGAACTGAATAAGAAATTCCAAGAGGTCTTCACCTTAGAGAAGGGAGAAATCCCAGAGATAAGAGAGGGAATAGCTAACCAGGAACCACTGGAAGAGTTTGAGATCACCAGCGGGTAAGTAAGGAAGTGTTTACTAGAATTGGATGTGACAAAGGCTATAGGCCCAGATGGAATCTCCCCTTGGATACTAAAGGAAGGAGCAGAAGAACTGTGCCTCCCGCTCTCCATGATGTATAACAAATCACTGGCAACAGGGGAACTGCCAGAAATTTGGAAAGCAGCTAACGTAGTCCTGATATACAAGAAAGGGGATAGACAGGAGGCACTGAATTACAGGCCAGTGTCCCTAACCTGCATACCATGCAAGATGATGGAGAAGATTGTGCGAAGAAAGCTAGTGGAGCACCTGGAGCGAAAGAACTTTGTAACATAGCATCAACATGGATTCAGGGATGGCAGGTCCTGCCTCACAGGGTTACTTGAATTCTACGACCAGGCAACAAAAATAAGGCAAGAAAGAGAAGGGTGGGCAGACTGCATATTTTTGGATTGTCAGAAAGCCTTTGATACAGTGCCACACAAGAGGCTAGTGAAAAAACTGGAGATGCAGGCTGGAGTGAAAGGGAAGGTACTCCGCTGGATACAGGAGTACCTAAGTAACAGGAGACAACGAGTCAGTGTGAGGGGTGAGGTCTCAGATTGGCGAGACGTTACGAGTGGAGTACCGCAGGGGTCAGTCCTTGGACCTATACTGTTTCTGATATATGTAAATGATCTTCCAGAGGGTATAGAATCGTTTCTCTCAATGTTTGCCGATGATGCAAAAATTATGAGGAGGATTGAAACTGAGGACGATAGTAGGAGGCTACAAGATGACCTAGACAGACTGAGTGAATGGTCCAACAAATGGCTGTTGAAGTTCAACCCGAGTAAATGCAAAGTAATGAAACTAGGTGGTGGAAATAGGAGGTCAAACACAGGATACAGAATAGGAGATGAAGTACTTAATGAAACGAACAGAGAGAAAGATCTAAGAGTTGATATCACACCAAACCGTTCTCCTGAAGCCCACATAAAAAGAATAACGTCTGCGGCATATACGAGGCTGGCTAACATCAGAACAGCGTTCAGGAACCTGTGTAAGGAATCATTCAGAAACTTGTACACCACAAATGTAAGACCAATCCTGGAGTATGCGGCCCCAGCATGGAGCCCGTACCTTGTCAAGCACAAGACGAAGCTCGAAAAAGTCCAAAGGTATGCCACTAGACTAGTCCCAGAACTAAGAGGCATGAGTTACCAGGAAAGGCTGCGTGAAATGCACCTTACGGCACTGGAAGACAGAAGAGTAAGGGGAGACATGATCACAACCTACAAAATCTTCAGAGGAATCGACCGGGTAAACAAAGATAAACTGTTCAACACTGGTGGGACGCGAACAAGGGGACACAGGTGGAAACTGAGTACCCACATGAGCCACAGAAACGTTAGAAGGATCTTTTTCAGTGTCAGAGTAGTTAACGGATGGAATGCATTAGGCAGTGATGTGGTGGAGGCTGACTCCATACACAGTTTTAAATGTAGATTTGATAGAGCCCAGTAGGCTCAGGAATCTGTACACCAGTTGATTGACAATTGAGAGGCGGGACCAAAGAGCCAAAGCTCAACCCCCGCAAGCACAAGTAGGTGAGTACAAATAGGTGAGTACACACACACACACACACACACACACGCGTGCGCGCAGTGGGCCCGGTGGCCGAGCGGACAGCACGCTCTACACATGGTCCCTGGTTCGATCCCGGGCGCCGGCGAGAAACGATGGGCAGATTTTCTCTCACCCTATGCCCCTGTTACCTAACAGAAAATAGGTACCTGGGAGTTAGTCAGCTGTCATGGGCTGCTTCCTGGTGTGTGTGTGTGTGTGTGGTGTGGGGAAAAATATATTAGTAGTATAAACAGTTGATTGACAGTTCAGCGGCGGGGTGAAAGAGCAGAGCTCTAGCCGCGCAAGCACCACTAGGGGAATTCTAGGTGAATACACACACATACACATACACACACCACACACGCACAAACACACACACGCACACTGTTTGAGGCTTCAAGAAGACCTAGACAAGCTGAAGGAATGGTCGAACAAATGGTTGTTAGAGTTTAACCCAACCAAATGTAATGTAATGAAGATAGGTGTAGGGAGCAGAAGGCCAGATACAAGGTATCATCTGGGAGAGGAAATTCTTCAGGAGTCAGAGAATGAAAAAGACTTGGGGGTTGATATCACGCCAGACCTGTCTTCTGCAGCACATATCAAGCAGATAACATCAGCGGCATATGCCAGGCTGGCCAACATACGAACGGCATTCAGAAACTTGTGTAAAGAATCATTCAAAACTTTGTATACCACATATGTCAGGCCAATCCTGGAGTATGCAGCCCCAGCATGGAGTCCATATCTAGTAAGGATAAGACTAAACTAGAAAAGGTTCAAAGGTTTGCCACCAGACTAGTACCCGAGCTGAGAGGTATGAGCTACGAGGAGAGACTATGGGTAATAACCCTCACTTCTTTGGAAGACAGAAGAGTTAGAGGGGACATAATCACCACATTCAAGATTCTGAAGGGAATTGATAGGGTAGATAAAGACAGTCTATTTAACACAAGGGGAACACGCACAAGGGGACACAGGTGGAAACTGAGTTCCCAAATGAGCCACAGAGATATTAGAAAGAACTTTTTTAGTGTCAGAGTGGTTGACAAATGTAATGCATTAGGAAGTGATGTGGTGGAGGCTGACTCCAAACACAGTTTCAAGTGTAGATATGATAGAGCCCGATAGGCTCAGGAATCTGTACACCTGTTGATTGACGGTTGAGAGGCGGGACCAAATAGCCAGAGCTCAACCCCTGCAAACACAACTAGGTGAGTACAACTAGGTGAGTACACACACACACGTGCGCGCACGCGCCCAGGAAGCTGCCTGTAACAGCTGTCTAACTCCCAGGTACCTATTTACTGCTAGGTAATAGGGCATCAGGGTGAAAGAAACTCTGCCCATCTGTTTCCTCTGACGCCGGAAATTGAACCCGGACCCTAGGATTACGAGTCCAGAGCACTCTCCAATCAGCCACAGGCCCCCCTCCCCCCCTCACCTGCGTGTGTGTACTCATCTATTTGTACTGGCCTATTTGTGCCTATAGGATTGAGCATTGTCTCTTGGATCCCACCTTTCTAGCCATTGGTTGCTTACAGCAATGACTCCAATCCTATTTCCCTTTCATATCTAGTTTAAAATTATGAATAGAATTTGCTTCCACAAACTGCTCCTTAACCACTGCACTGCGCAAAGAGCCTGAGGCGCTAGATCAGTGGTGCACAAGGCACCTCAGGGCACTTGTAGGTATAGCATAGCATTCAAAACTCCCACATGTTGTTGTTGTTGTTAAAGATTCGCTACCTGGAACAAAAAGTTTCAAGTAGCACAGGCAATGGTAAGCCCGTAGAAACTCCCACAGCTACATGGAGTTCACATAAGCTTTTTTAGGGCTCTCATGAACAGACGCCATTTTTTCTTTTTAATAGTCTGGTAGTTTTGCTAGTTGATTATGTCCTTAGTTGCGTCTGCACTAGGATAATATTAGGTTTGGTGGAGTCGGCGTCTGTTTTGAGCCACTCTTCACTCGTATTTAGATGAAGTACTATAAATTTTTCCTTATAGATATTGTCCAGGTATTCCCCTAGTTCTAGAGGGTAATCACTGGTGATAATGATAAATTAGTGTGGTGTACTTTACTGAAAATGTTCGCAAAGCACCGTCACATCATGTGTTCACTGTAAACTGTGGAATGTGCACTTGGTTGTAAAAACGATTCTTTGCGGTGGGGGTCGTATTCCAGGGACCTGCCCGAAACGCTACGCATACTAGTTGCTGTACAAGAATGCAACAACTCTTGTATGTATCTCAAAAAAAAAGAGAAAAAAAAAAGTTTTCTCCCTCGGGGCACCCCTTAGGCCGCTTTATCTCCCAAGTTGGCTCCGCCCATCTCCCTAGAGAGGGTAGCCTTCAGGGTATATTTATTGTTTGTTTTTACTGTCTAGACATATCAATGAGATAAGATGTGATTACAATATAATTAGATATAGGATTTATAGATTATTGGTAGTACTTGATAGTAATATTGATTCGTATTAAGGATTTGATTTAATCCTCACCGGAAATCGATTGATTGTTCCAATAGTTTTTTAATTAAGATATTTTTCTCGAAGCTTCTAGATCCTTGAAAATCATGCACAAAGTCATGTAGGTTCTATGGGCCTTATGGTGTACGTGATCATAGTGTCATTGTCATGTAGGATCCAGATGTAGGATACAGTGAATCTGTAGTGAGTCTGATATGACTTTTGATATGATACAGAAATAATACATTTCTTAGATAATTATGTTGAAATATTGGGTAAAATTTCCCACAAATACAACTAGGTGAATCAATGCATGCACAACTATGTGACCACATACACGCACAACTATGTGACCACATACACGCACAACTATGTGACCACATACACGCACAACTATGTGACCACATACACGCACAACTATGTGACCACATACACGCACAACTATGTGACCACATACACGCACAACTATGTGACCACATACACGCAACACTAGGTGACCACATACACGCACAACTATGTGACCACATACACGCAACACTAGGTGACCACATACACGCAACACTAGGTGACCACATACACGCACAACTATGTGACCACATACACGCACAACTATGTGACCACATACACGCAACACTAGGTGACCACATACACGCACAACTATGTGACCACATACACGCTTAACTATGTGACCACATACACGCACAACTATGTGACCACATACACGCAACACTAGGTGACCACATACACGCACAACTATGTGACCACATACACGCAACACTAGGTGACCACATACACGCACAACTATGTGACCACATACACGCACAACTATGTGACCACATACACGCACAACTATGTGACCACATACACGCAACACTAGGTGACCACATACACGCACAACTATGTGACCACATACACGCACAACTATGTGACCACATACACGCACAACTATGTGACCACATACACGCAACACTAGGTGACCACATACACGCACAACTATGTGACCACATACACGCTTAACTATGTGACCACATACACGCACAACTATGTGACCACATACACGCACAACTATGTGACCACATACACGCACAACTATGTGACCACATACACGCACAACTAGGTCAATCTATACACGCACAACTATGTGACCACATACTCGCCACATACACGCAACACTAGGTGACCACATACACGCACAACTATGTGACCACATACACGCTTAACTATGTGACCACATACACGCACAACTATGTGACCACATACACGCACAACTATGTGACCACATACACGCACAACTAGGTCAATCTATACACACACAACTATGTGACCACATACTCGCACAACTATGTGAATCCATACACGCACAACTATGTGACTACATACACACACAACTAGGTGACCACATACACGCACAACTATGTGACCACATACACGCACAACTATGTGACCACATACACGCACAACTATGTGACTACATACACGCACAACTAGGTCAATCTATACACGCACAACTATGTGACCACATACTCGCACAACTATGTGAATCCATACACGCACAACTATGTGACTACATACACGCACAACTATGTGAATCCATACACGCACAACTATGTGACTACATACACACACAACTAGGTGACCACATACACGCACAACTAGGTGAATCCATACATGCACAACTTGGTGAATCTATACATGGACAACTATGTGACCACATACATGCATAACTAGGTGAATCTATACATGCACAACTAGGTGACCACATACACGCACAACTAGGTGACCACATACACGCACAACTAGGTGACCACATACACGCACAACTAGGTGAATCTATACATGCACAACTATGTGAATATAACTCTGTGAATACATACACATACACACACATCAGGTGACCTTGGATAGGTTCGAAATTACAAGAGATGAGGTCAAGAAGCACCTATTGGAGCTGGATGTGAGAAAAGCTGTTGAGCCGGATGGAATCTCGCCATGGGTATTGAAAGAGTGTGCAGGAGCACTTTGCCTACCACTCTCCATAGTGTATAGTAGGTCACTGGAAACGGGGGACTTACCAGAAATATGGAAGACTGCTAATGTAGTACCAATATACAAAAAGGGTGACAGACAAGAGGCACTGAACTACAGGCCAGTATCCTTAACTTGTACACCATGCAAGGTGATGGAGAAGATCGTGAGAAAAAACCTAGTAACACATCTGGAGAGAAGAGACTTCGTGACAACCCATCAACATGGGTTCAGGGAGGGTAAATCTTGCCTTACAGGATTGATAGAATTCTACGATCAGGTGACAAAGATTAAACAAGAAAGAGAAGGGTAGCCGGACTGCATTTTTTTGGACTGTCGGAAAGCCTTTGACACAGTACCCCATAAAAGGTTGATGCATAAGTTAGAGAAACAGGCAGGAGTAACTGGTAGGGCGCTCCAGTGGATAAGGGAGTACCTAAACAATAGGAAGCAGAGAGTTACAGTGAGTGGGTGAGACCTCAGACTGGCGTGAAGTCACCAGTGGAGTCCCACAGGGCTCTGTACTTGGACCTATCCTGTTTTTGATATACATAAATGATCTCCCAGAGGGTATAGACTCATTCCTCTCAATGTTTGCTGACGACGCCAAAATTATGAGAAGGATTAAGACAGAGGAGGACAGCTTGAGGCTTCAAGAAGATCTGGACAAGCTGCAGGAATGGTCGAACAAATGGCTGTTAGAGTTTAATCCAAGCAAATGTAATGTAATGAAGATAGGGGTAGGAAGCAGGAGACCAGATACAAGGTATCACTTGGGAGATGAAATACTTCAAGAGTCCGAGAGAGAGAAAGACCTGGGGGTTGATATCACGCCAGACCTGTCCCCTGATGCTCATATCAAGAGGATAACAGCAGCAGCATATGCCAGGTTGGCTAACATAAGAACGGCCTTTAGAAACTTGTGTAAGGAATCTTTCAGAACATTATATACAACATATGTCAGACCAATCCTGGAGTATGCGGCACCAGCATGGAGTCCATATCTAGTCAAGCATAAGACTAAAATGGAAAAGGTTCAAAGGTTTGCCACCAGACTAGTACCCGAGCTGAGAGGTATGAGCTACGAGGAGAGACTACGGGAATTAAACCTCACTTCGTTGGAAGACAGAAGAGTTAGGGGGGACATGATCACCACATTCAAGATCCTCAAGGGAATTGACAGGGTTGATAAAGACAGGCTGTTTAACACAAGGGGCACACGCACTAGGGGACACAGGTGGAAACTGAGTGCCCAAATGAGCCACAGAGATATTAGAAAGAACTTTTTTAGTGTCAAAGTGGTTGACAAATGGAATGCATTAGGAAGTGATGTGGTGGAGGCTGACTCCATACACAGTTTCAAGTGTAGATATGATAGAGCCCAATAGGCTCAGGAACCTGTACACCTGTTGATTGACAGTTGAGAGGCGGGACGAAAGAGCCAGAGCTCAACACCCGCAACCACAACTAGGTGAGTACAACTAGGTGAGTACATCACCACACTTGAACAGGTTTCCGTTCCGTTTCCGTTCGCACTCAATCAAGCTTCAGCTTTATCACTACAATCAGTATTAGAATCATTGCTGCATAAACTCACTTGAACAAGCTTCCGTTTCGTTCTCACTCAAGCAACCTTCAGCTTCTCCATCACTACGACATGGGTAATTGATTATCCAATGTATCTCATTAAAATCAAAGTTCCTTTTGTTTCTTTCCCACTCAAGCAAACTTCCGTGTCCTCCCCACTCGAACCAGATTCAGCTTCCCCATCACCAATTGATTATCCAATATATCTCATCGAAAGTCAACGTTTCATCAGTTTCGTACACATACAAGCAAGCTTCCGTTTCGTTTCCCACTCGAACACGCTTCAGTTTCATCCCCACTCGAACAAGCTTCCGTTTCGTCCCCACTCTAACAAGCTTCAATTTCGTCCCCACACGAACAAGCTTCAATTTCGTCCCCACTCGAACAAGCCTCGGTTTCGTCCCCACTCGAACAAGCTTTGGTTTCGTCCCCACTCAAACAAGCTTGAGTTTCGTCCCCACTTAAACAAGCTTCAGTTTCGGCCCCACTCGAATAAGCTTCCAATTCGTCCCCACTCAAGCAAACCACAGCTTCTCCATCACTACAATCGGTATCGTAACCACTACGGCATAAGTAATTGAATATCCAATGTAACTCGTCGAAAGTCAACGTTTCATCAGTTTTGTCTCCACTCGAATAAGCTTCCGTTTCGTCCCCTCTCAAGGAAGCTTCCGTTTCGTCCCCACTCGAACAAACTTCAGTTTCGTCCCCACTCGAAAAACCTTCAGTTTCGTCCCCACTCGAACAAACATCCGTTTCGTCCCCACTCGAACAAACATCCGTTTCGTCCCCACTCGAACGAACATCCGTTTCGTCCCCACTCGAACAAACTTCAGTTTCGTCCCCACTCGAAAAACCTTCAGTTTCGTCCCCACTCGAACAAACATCCGTTTCGTCCCCACTCGAACAAACATCCGTTTCGTCCCCACTCGAACAAGCCACGGTTTCAACAACTCTTGATGAAATCCGTACTGCTACCCTAGAGGACCCAACTCTGCAAGCAACAGTGGATGCATTGACTAAGAAAAAGTTTCCACGCATCCCATCCTCAGGAGTTGACCAAGATGCATTCAAAGCGCTTGAATGCATCCAGACAGAATTAAGTGTTACGCAACAACGCGACACTGTGCAGCGAGGTACTTGTATCATCATTCCAGCTGTTCTCCAGCAACGTGCTCTGAAGCTTGCACATCAAGGACACCAAGGTCTTGTTAGGACCAAACAGCTGCTACGAGAAAAGGTATGGTTTCCTGGCATTGATCGTCAAGCAAAGGATATGCATGATGCCTGTGTCCCTTGCCAAGCTGCAGTGAATACTTCAAGACCAACACCTCTACAACCTTCACAACTACCTGCTGCACCATGGACGGAAGTATCGATGGACTTCTGCGGACCGATACCAACTGGAGAGTACTTGATGGTAGTCATTGATGATCACTCACGTTATCCAGAAGTAGAAATCATCACTTCCACATCTGCAAAGGCTGTCATCCCGAAACTCGACAAGATCTTTTCAAATTTTGGCATTCCTGAAGTTGTCAAGACGGACAATGGACCGCCATTCAATGGACAAGACTTCGTCAACTTTGCTGAGCATGTTAGATTCAAACACCGCTGTGTGATGCCACTACATCCTCAAGCAAATGGAGAAGTCGAGAGATTCATGCAACCTCTCATGAAAGCTGTACGCTGTGCTAATGCCAAATGACGATCCTGGAAACAAGCTATGTATGCTTTTCTCAGGAACTACCGTGCATCACCACATGGAACACTGGGCAAGTCGCATGGTTGAACTTTTATTTGGACGTCCTATGAGAATCGCACTACCCATCATGCCAGCCAAGATAACGTTTAAACGTCTCGCTGAGAAGGATGCACTAGCCAAGGGCAAAATGAAAATTGCTCATGATCAACGTGCAAAGAAACAATTCATAAAGGTTGGAGACACTGTTCTAGTTAAAAAGAAAAAAGAGGGAAAGCTAGATATGCCGTATGTAATAGAGATCATAGTATAACACGTAATATGGCTTATTTCAAAGTGATTCCAACTAGTGTAGAAAATGATGAAGTGCAAAGTCGCACAAAGGAAAAAGAAAAAATGACTTATAACCCGACAAACAATTCATCAAGGGATGTTCTTGTATTTGGTGACTCTCATCCTGAACGTCATGCAAAACGCCCTACACGGTTTGATGATTAATTGTGTTCCTATGTAATGCAAAGTATTTACTTGTTATGCTGAACTAAATTTAATATTGTTTGAATAATGCAGATTTCTCATTCAATATTTTGTAACCTTGTATTACAGTTTCTTTGATGTTTGTTTAACATTGCATATGTATTTTTAACATTGAAATCCTTTGTGGTAAAGATTAAGTTGTCTAAATTCTTTGTGCTTAATTAATGTTAAAGGTATGCAATATCTCTTGATATGTTAATAACTTACTTTGTGTCAATAACTTTGCTTTGTGCTACAAGCATGGTAGACATCCTGTATTCATTCTTTTTTAAGGAAAAGGAAGGATGCCATGTTCACAGAAAATGGTACCATCCGTTTTCTATGTGCGGCGGCTCAGAAGCCGAGAAGGAAGGTAAACAAAGAGGGTACAGGACGCCCGCCAAGCTTGGAAGCTGCTAGTCATGTATCATCTTAAGTATTAAAGTCAGTAACCAAGCAATGGCTTTATGTCAACCCTACAACCAAGACTTCCTCAGCAACACACAAACACCACAGTTAACAGTGATTATGCCAGTGTTGTGATATACTGTGAATACGAGGGAATAATAGGCGCCTCATGCCAATAGTGTGAGTATAGTGAGGCAGTGAATAGTGTGAGGAACAGTGAGGAGTGTGAGGGGGCGTGACATCTCGCGAGTTGCCAAACGTTCGATAACACTGCATGTGGAGCGTGGGAACGCATGTCAACTGGGAGTGTTGCCATTCCCGGAGTGTTCCAGAATTGTGAAGGGGCGGAGAGAAGGCTGCTCATTTATTCCTTTGCCATGTTGTTGATGCAGAGTTATGATTCTTTAGCCTGACTCGTACGTCAGGCTGCGAGCAGCCGCGTCCAACAGCCTGGTTGATCAGACTGGCAACCAGGCCAGGAGGCCTGGTCGACGACCGGGCCGCGGGGATCTAAGCCCCGGAAGCACCTCAAGGTAACCTCAAGGTAAGGTAACCCTCCATTACCTTGCTGCTATTGAGACTATCTAAGAGTGAGTAATTTAAACATATACTTACCTGTTACCAAATTGATTAGTATTCCCTGGGGCCACTACTATATTACTATTATTCCACTGAAGTGTTACTGGACATGGTAAACACCAGTTGGCGACCTATAGTGAGCGGTAGAGCCCTCTGTCGGGGCGGGCACATGATCAAGTGATGTGATCATGTTCACACTCGTCTTTAGGCTACGAGGCCAGCCGGAGACACACTGAGAGACTCTCCTGGTGAACAGTGGCACCGTGAGGATCGAGTGCAGATCTGCGGGAGCTATAGTAATTAACGTTTATCACTACTAATACTTGGTAGTGACTGGCTAGAGAGAGAGACACCCCGACAATATATATATATATATATATACACACAAGTTAATGACAATTACAACTATACAAGTTAATGACAAATATGACAACTCTATATAGATAACTATATAAGTCTGACAACTTGGTGAAGGAAATCCTACCTGAACACCTAGGTCAACGGTCAGGGATACATGATCCCAGCTTTAAAGACTTCACCACCAAATGGGTCTCTCTTGCAGGACCAGCACCCCAACTACTGCTTTCTGAAGCCCATAAGCAATCCAGCTGGGATCGGCCCATTGCCGACCAAGAAGCTGCGACAATACTAGAAGCTGCGATAACGCCACATGATACTGCCCGACTTAGAGCTGTAGCAGCTCCTCATGCAGGGGACTTCCTATTAGCAACCCCAATGTCAGCAACTGGCACTCGTCTCACACCGCAGGCTCTCCGAATTGCTGTGGTTCTCTGTCTCGCTGCCCCAATTTACACTGAATACAGGTGTATTTGTGGCGAGGCATTGGCCGACAGGTACGGACGGCATGGCCTTCTCTACCAAAGCACAGGAGGATGGCATGCAAGACACGACGGGGTTAACGACATTATCAAGAGAAGCCTTACCACGGCCGGTTGTCCAGCAGAGAGAAAGCCCAGTTACCTAATGCCCTGCAACTCTGATTAACCTGTCAGTCGCCCAGACGGGATCACGGTGAACCCCTGGAAGAATGGTAGACAGTTGGTTTGGGAATACACTTGCGTTTCAACCGTAACCAACACCTATGTTAACTTCAGTGCTGCACAGGCAGGAGGTGCTGCCAATCCAACCCATTCTCGCACTTGCTTATAGTCAATATTTTGCTTTTGCATAAGTACATATGCGATATACTAATTTATTGTGAATATTTGAGTTTACAAGGTAGCGCAAAAGCATAACAGAGGACACAAAAGGTCTTTGTCAGACATCATCTTAGATAATTACATAAACAATTTCATCTATCCTTCACACCTTATAATTACATGTAAGCTGTTCATAATTACTATTATTTTATATTACATATTACATAATTAGTTAATAATTACATGTAAACAGAGAGTGTTCTATTTCAAAAGCTATATATTTCAAGTAAGTCACTATACATTAATGGTACGTCTTATTGCTAATACATAACTGTTTGAGCAATGGAGATATTACTGTCATAGGGAAGCTGCTATTTATTTATTAGTCTTCACAATACTTAGTTTCTTAATCTCATATGTCGTTTATCTACGACATATGAGAAATATGTATACGGTGCAAGGATTTCAAGTATTTTATCCTAGGTAATAAGATTGGTCGTCATATCATAAAACGTGAGCTTATATTTATCTCTAAATGGCTCAATTTTACTACAGTTCAAGATTTGGTGTTCGAGTGTGTGTCCCTGTCTTTGTCCCCACACTTTACTCTTTATCAAATCAAATCAAATCAAATCAAATCAAATGTTTATTCAGGTAAGAATACATACATAGAAGATTAGTTACAAACATAATGTTGGATTTATAGATAGAGCTGGTACTTAGAATACCTAAAGCCACTAGTACGCATAGCGCTTCAGGTAAGGTGTGGTACGTGGCGAAAAAAATCACTTAGACTAAAACTTAATAGTAATTGAGCTTAAAGTATTAATTGTGTTGAAAGAAAAAAATAAAAGATAAAAAAGGTTGGGGGGGAACATGGTATAAAATAGCCAATATACAAGTTGGTCAACAAATAGCATTGTTTAAAAATAGTAAGACATGGGTTGACATTTAGGGGTAAGGTAGGTTACATGGAGTTAATTAGGTAGTACTTAGTTTTCATCTTAAACTGATTGAGAGAGGTACAGCCTTTGACATGATTGGGAAGGCCATTCCACATTCTGGGTCCCTTGATTTGTAGAGCATTTCTAGTTTGATTAAGTCGTATTCTTGGAATATCAAATAGGTATTTGTTTCTGGTGTGGTTCCCATGGGTTATGTTACAACCGTCTAAGAAGCATCTACGGTCATGACTGACATTACAATTCAGAGTTGTAAATATATAGATTACATATGAGAGGATATGCAGTGACTTAATATACAACATATTCAGAGATAAGAGTAAGGGTACCGAGTGCTGTCTGGGGCCAGATTTAGATATTGTTCTAATAGAAGCTTTGTGTTGGGTAATTAAAGAACGTAAATGATTTTGGATAGTAGAACCCCAAGCACAAATGCCATAGTTGAGATAAGGATAGATGAGAGAGTAATAGAGCGTCACCAGGGCAGGACGAGGTACATAATATCTGATCTTGGAAAGAATGCCAACAGTTTTAGATACTTTTTTTTTAATATATTTAGAATGTGTCCCTGGAAATTCAGCTTGTTATCGATGAGGACACCAAGAATTTTACCATCAACTTTACTACTGATTTGTATATTGTTTATTCTTAGATTAATTTCATTTGAGGATTTATTTCCAAACAAAATATAGAAAGTTTTGTCAATGTTAAGAGTGAGTTTGTTATCAGTTAGCCAAAGATGGACTTTATTTAGTTCAGAATAAACAGTGACATTTAGAGCAAGAGGGTCAGGACTGGAGAAAAGGAAAGTTGTGTCATCAGCAAATAAGATTGGTTTGAGGTCTATATTGAGGGAGGTGATCTTTATTCTACTTTTAATTATTTCTATTTTTTGTGTACTTGCATTTATTGTTGTGTTCTGCTATAATAATTTTCTATATACAGCAGATTTAGTATTTATGTAAGCATCTACCTAAGTGTCATAAAAATATTTTACTCATAAATATAATCCTACCCTCTTATTTTTTTTAATTTTATATTTAATTTGTAATTTGATTTACATGTCATTTATTGAAATTAATTATTGAGCTCATTTTGTTTTCTTAAGTTCATACTAATTATAGATTCATAACTATCTTGAGATGATTTCGGGGCTTTTATTTTAGTGTCCCCGCGGCCCGGTCCTCGACCAGGCCTCCACCCCCAGGAAGCAGCCCGTGACAGCTGGCTAACACCCAGGTACCTATTTTACTGCTAGGTAACAGGGGCATAGGGTGAAAGAATCTAGCCCATTGTTTCGAAATCGAACCCAAGACCACAGGATCACAAGTCCAGTGTGCTGTCCGCTCAGCCGACCAGCTCCCTAAGCTGATATAAACTAAGCTATATAAAATTAATTATCCTTAAGATTACTTTACTTTACGATTATTATTTGTCTTATTATTTTTTATATAGATTAATCTATAATTTTGTATATAGATTATTAGTCTCCTTGATATAATTTACTCAGCTCTTGACAAAAATGAGTTTCCGATTGGACTCTTCAGTGACCTGAGAAAGGCCTTTGATACTGTTAATCACAATTACCTCTTACGTAAACTCCATCATTACGGAATCCGAGGCCATACACTGGACTATATCCAATCATATCATAGTGATAGACACCAATGTGTAGCCATCAATAATATAACCTCTCCCACTCTACCAATAACCGTTGTAGTGCCACAGGGCAGCATTTTGGGACCTATCCTATTTATTATATACATCAATGATCTGCCTAATGTCTCTAACATTCTGAAACCTATTTTGTTTGCTGATGATACTACCCTCATATACTTTAACCCCAACCCACATACACTAAATAATGTTGTTAATAATGAACTAAAAAAAAGTCCACTTATGGATGTCAACCAACAAACTAACACTTAACATAGAAAAGACCTACTACATCTTATTTGGAAGCCAATCTACAAATGCAATTCAGCTTCAGATAGACAATGTAAACATTAGCAATAAAAATGATGGAAAGTTTCTCGGCCTATTTCTAGACAAGAGACTCAACTTCAGTACTCACATACAACACGTAACTAAAGAAAGTCTCTAAAACATTTGGTATACTCTCCAAAATCAGATATTATGTACCTAACTCTGCTCTCATCTCTCTATATTATGCAGTAATCTATCCCCTATCTTAATTATGGTATCTGTGCATGGGGTTCAACCACTGCAAACCACCTCAAGTCCATCATCACCCAGCAAAAATCTGCTATCAGAATAATAACAAATTCTGCTTTCAGACAACACTCAGCCCCCTTGTTTAACCCCCTAAACATGCTAAACATAATCTCACTCCACAAATTCTCTTGTGTCAACTACATTTACAAAACCCTGTTCTTAAATGCAAATCCTGCTCTGAAACTCTCCCTGGACAGATGTAATAGGACCCATTATCACCACACCAGAAATAAATATCTCTTTGATATCCCCAGAGTCAAATTTAATCTGTGTAAACACTCTATGCAAATAAAGGGACCCAGTCTATGGAAATCGCTCCCTATTGAATTGAAAAGCTGTCCAACTTTTGCGTTATTCAAAAACAATACTAAAAAGTACCTAATTTCATCTTCATATTTTTTTACCTTTTGCTTTCAATTTGCACCGTATCTATTGCTACCCAATCTCCCAATCTTTATGTACCCAATCTGAACATCTTTATCATTGTGATCATTGCTGTCTTCTGATATGTGCTGTCAATCTGCTGTATGGTGTCTATTAATCTTGTTTAAATTACCAATCAAGCTGTCAATGTAATCAATCAGAGCTTTAATATATCAATGTGCTTTAATATACTTACTAATCTCTCTCATCTCATTTGTTTTCTTGCAATGTATTTGTTATCATTTTATTAATTCTGATAGAATTTACCTACTTAAAATTATCTGTTAGATTAAGGACCTGCCCGAAACGCTGTGCGTACTATTGGCTTTACAAGATTGTAAATACTGTACTATGCTATGTATTCTCACAAACCCAATGTACCTTCGTGTATATAAATAAATAAATAATAAATAAAATAACTAAATAAATAAATAAATCTTCTCTGTCACAGATTTTGTTGTTTTCTCTCTTTTCCGAACTTTTGTATCCTTCCTGGGTATCTACGGTGATTTTTACTCTACATCTAATTATTCCTATTTTTTGTGTACTTGCATTTATTGATGTGTTTTGCTATAATTACTTTCTATCTACAGCAGATTTAGTATTTAACTGTTCCTGTAATTGTTTGGCTTATTGTATCGTGACCCCTTTGCATCTATATGCATACTAATATTGATCCTGATCGTAATCTTCTGTCTCATATCTACACCAATCAGCACATTGATCATCATTTTTGCAGGTATTACACAGCAAATGTTGCAAAAAACAAACTCCTAAATAGCACCTGCTTATCAGTTTACAATCAGAATGTTTATCACTTGGTAAACATTTTGATGATATAAATGCACTACTCACAGCACTAGGTACTAAATTATCATTCATTATTTTAATAGAAACCTGATTACGTAAAGACTATACTCAACTCTACAATTTAGCAGTTTATAAAGTCATTCACACCTGCAGGCCTAATAAAAAAGAAGGTGGCACAGCAATATATTTCAAAGATACCTTCATCTGCAATAGTGTCATTAGTGATAGAGACGACTATTGTGAATATACCTTTGCCAAGTTCTCCAGTAAATCCCTTAAATCCTCCTTGACTATCGGTGCCATGTATAGATTTCCTAACACCAATATAGCTTCATTCTCAGATAACCTAAGGAATCTTATCATGAATAACAATCTCAACAAAAATCACATCATTCTAGGAGGTGATTTCAATATTGACCTGGGTCAATAAATTAACCCTCAAGTTGACTATTTCCGTAACAGCTTGCACTCCTGAATGCTAATCCCCACAATCACCAAGCCCACCCGAGTCACTCAAATATCTGCCACTACCCTGGATCACTTATGGACTAATATAACAGCTCCCCTTACATCTGGTATAATCTATTACAGAACAACTGACCACTATCCTACCTTCCTCATAGCAAACATGGACATAACACCACCAGAAAGCAAGAAACTCACATTCAGGCTATATAGTGAAGCGGCTATAGGAAACCTCTCAAATGCACTTCACAATATTAACTGGGAATCTGAATTCAATAATACACATGATATAAACTTATTAGCTAACCTCTTTCTCTCCAAAACCCTAAGCCTCTACAACACTCATCATCTCCTCCTTACCAAACAAGTAACTGACAAAAGATTAAGCAATCCACGGCTCACAAGTGGCATTTTCAAATCAATCAACAAGAAACATGAATATGAAAAGAAACTTAGGATTGGCCCAGTTACAAACGAAGTAGTTAAAAGGTACTTATCAGTGCTTACCAGTATTATAAGAAAAGCTAAACTCTCATATTATGAGAATAGATTCAAAGAAGCAAAAGGCAACATGAAAAGCACATGGAAAACCAACTCCAATTTCCTAGGAACTAAACAACACTCCCCCAACCATATAAAACTCTCTAAGGATGGCAATACACTGTAAACTGATTTAGAAATGGAAAATTAATTTAATAGCTTCTTTTCATTGGTTGGTGCTAACCTTGCCAGAAAACTATACTCAGACACATTTCTATTTATTTATTTATTTATATATATATATGCAAGAAAGTACATTCGGATTGTGAGGATACATAGCCTAGTAATTACATTCTAGTAAAACCACTTATACGTGCAGCGTTTCGGACAGGTCCTTAATCTAAAATTTTTTTAAGTAGGTAAATACTAGCAAAATTTATAGAAATGATAACAGTTACATAGCAAGAAAAAATAAAAGATGAGAGAAAATTGTAGGTATATTAAAGCACATAAGTAGCTCAGATTGATTGCAATGACAGCTTAAATGGTAGTTTAACAAAAATTAGTAGGCACAATACAGCATATGACTAGCACATAAAAGAAGACAACAATGACCACATTTATAAAATTGTTTAGATTAAGTACATAAAGATTTAGAGATTGGGTAACACTAGATACAGAACAAATTTAAAGCTTAGTGTAGGAAACTATGAAGATGAAATTAGGTACTTTCCGGTTTTGTTTTTGAATAAGGCAAAAGTTTGACAGCTTTTCAATTCGCTAGGGAGTGAGTTCCATAGACTAGGTCCCTTTATTTGCATTACACTGTTGCATGTATTGTTCCTTTATTTGCATAACCTCTTTATTTACATTACAAAAGTTTTGTAATTAAAGTTTCTAACCACACTCAATCGTCACAGCACTACTTCACATTAACTAATGTAGAAGTGGGAGAGTTAAGGCATAACTCTAAGTATCTCCACTGAACTAAGGCTGCATTGTTTCGTGGTCGCTGGCGTCTTCGATCGAAGAACAAGGCAAACACGGCTCATTGCCGTGTTTTAAACACTGTCTCTCACACACACACACACATACACCAGCACACACACACATACACACACACACACACACACACACACACACACACACACACACGGGCTGTGAGGAGTTCAGAGACTACATAGCAGGCACCATAACAATGGGAGGACCAAGAATAGTAGTAGCAGTAATATACAACCCTCCACCAAATGACAGGAGACCCAGTCAAGAGTATGAAAACAACAACAAGGCAGTTAACACTATAATTGAGAGGGCAGCCTCTGCTGCCTGTAGAAATAGATCCCACCTGCTCATCATGGGCGACTTCAATCACGGAAAGATTGACTGGGAGAACAAGGAACCGCATGGAGGCGAGGATACGTGGAGAGCCAAACTATTGGAGGTGGTGACAAGCAACTTTTTAACGCAGCATGTCGGAGAACCCACAAGGATGAGAGGCAATGACGAACCAGCGAGACTCGACCTAGTCTTCACTCTGAACGACTCCGACATAAGAGAAATCGGTTTTGAGGACCCAGTAGGAATGAGCGACCACAGTGTACTGGTGTTTGAGTACTTGATTGAAGAAGGGTTATTGAACTCGAGGAGGGATACCGAAACCAAAAGGTTAGCATACCGAAAGGGAAACTATGAGGGGATAAGAAAATTCCTAACAGATATAGCATGGGAAACAGAGCTCAGGGGAAAGACGGCCCAAGATATGATGGATTACATCACGCAGAAGTGCAAGGACGCAGCAAACAAGTTTGTCCCAGTCCAAAAGGAAAACAGAGAAATGAAGATGAGAAACCCATGGTTTAATCAAAGATGTAGGCTAGCTAAGCAGCAAAGTAAAAGGGCATGGAGAAACTATAGGAATAACAGGACACTGGAGAGCAGAGAAAGATACCAGAATGCCAGGAATGAATATGTCAGGATGAGAAGAGAGGCAGAAAGACAATACGAAAATGACATCGCAAGCAAGGCAAAGACTCAGCCTAAATTGTTGCATAGCCACATTAGGAGAAAAACAACAGTAAAGGAACAGGTTATGAGATTAAGGATAGGGGCGGAAGGATTCACTACAAATGACAAGGAAGTGTGTGAGGAATTGAATAAGAAATTCCAGGAGGTCTTCACCTTAGAACAAGGAGAAATTCCAGAGGTAAGTGAGGGAATAGCTAACCAGGAACCACTGGAAGAGTTTGAGATTACCAGTGGGGAAGTAAGGAAGTGTTTACTAGAGTTGGACGTGACGAAGGCTATAGGCCCAGATGGAATCTCCCCTTGGGTTCTAAAGGAAGGAGCAAGAGAACTGAGCCTACCACTCTCCATAGTGTATAACAAATCACTGGCAACAGGGGAACTGCCAGATACTTGGAAAGCAGCTAACGTAGTCCCGATATACAAGAAAGGGGATAGACAGGAGGCACTGAACTACAGGCCAGTGTCCCTAACCTGCATACCATGCAAGCTGATGGAGAAGATTGTGCGAATAAAACTAGTGGAGCATCTGGAGCGAAGGAACTTTGTAACACAGCATCAACATGGGTTCAGGGATGGCAGGTCCTGCCTCACAGGGTTACTTGAATTCTACGACCAGGCAACAAAAATAAGGCAAGAAAGAGAAGGGTGGGCAGACTGCATATTTTTGGATTGTCAGAAAGCCTTTGATACAGTGCCACACAAGAGGCTAGTGCGAAAGTTGGAGATGCAGGCTGGAGTGAGAGGGAAGGTACTCCGGTGGATAGAGGAATACCTAAGCAACAGAAGACAACGAGTCTGTGTGAGGGGTGAGGTCTCAGATTGGCGAGACGTCACAAGTGGAGTCCCGCAGGGGTCAGTCCTTGGACCTATACTGTTTCTGGTATATGTAAATGATCTCCCAGAGGGTATAGATTCGTTCCTCTCAATGTTTGCCGACGATGCAAAAATTATGAGGAGGATTGAAACAGAGGATGATAGTAGGAGGCTACAAGATGACCTGGATAGACTGAGTGAATGGTCCAACAAATGGCTGTTGAAGTTCAACCCGAGTAAATGCAAAGTAATGAAACTAGGCAGTGGAAACAGGAGGCCAGGCACAGGATACAGAATAGGAGATGAAGTACTTAATGAAACAGACAGAGAGAAAGATCTAGGAGTTGATATCACACCAAACCTGTCTCCTGAAGCCCACATAAAGAGAATAACGTCTGCGGCATATGCGAGGCTGGCTAACATCAGAACGGCGTTCAGGAACCTGTGTAAGGAATCATTCAGAATCTTGTACACCACATATGTAAGACCAATCCTGGAGTATGCGGCCCCAGCATGGAGCCCGTACCTTGTCAAGCACAAGACGAAGCTGGAAAAAGTCCAAAGGTATGCTACTAGACTAGTCCCAGAACTAAGAGGCATGAGTTATGAGGAAAGGCTGCGGGAAATGCACCTCACGACACTGGAAGACAGAAGAGTAAGGGGGGACATGATCACAACCTACAAAATCCTCAGGGGAATCGACCGGGTAAACAAGGACGAACTTTTCAACACTGGTGGGACGCGAACAAGGGGACACAGGTGGAAGCTGAGTACCCAAATGAGCCACAGAGACGTTAGAAAGAACTTTTTCAGTGTCAGAGTAGTTAGCAAATGGAATGCATTAGGAAGTGATGTGGTGGAGGCTGACTCCATTCACAGTTTCAAATGTAGATATGATAGAGCCCAATAGGCTCAGGAATCTGTACACCAGTTGATTGACGGTTGAGAGGCGGGACCAAAGAGCCAGAGCTCAACCCCCGCAAGCACAATTAGGTAAGTACAATTAGGTAAGTACACACACACACACACACACACACACACACACACACACACACACACACACACACACATTAGATTGGAAAATTTGAATAGGAAACAAACACACACACATACCCTTTCACTCATTGGATTGGAAAATTTGAATAGGAAACAAACATGGCAGGGGGAAGACGTAACACAGAGGGAGGAGAAAGACAAGATGACTGGCTTTAGGAGATACTCTTTCAAATGTGGAGAGAAATCAGGGAGGAGCTAAGGGTAAAGGGAAAAAGGTAGCCACCATTCAGGACGAATGGTGGCTACCTCAATGGTCAAGCGGATTAAGGCGTCCCTGTACATACCAGTTGTGTTGCTCCTGGCAGTATGGGTTCGAGTCACTTCTGGGGTGTGAGTTTTCAGTTGTATATAGTCCTGGGGACCATTCAGGCTTGTTTGCATTTCTGTTCCTCACGTGTGCTCCAAAGAATGAGGTGATTTGATAAAATGCTATGCCCAAGATTACCATCCGAGTGCCGGCGGGGAAGTGGTTCAAATAGCTTCAGCTATCACTTCCTTATGTCCGGTCGTGATGGTCAAGCGGATTAAGGCGTCCCTGTACATACCAGTTGCGTTGCTCCTGGCAGTATGGGTTCGAGTCACTTCTGGGGTGTGAGTTTTCAGTTGTATATAGTCCTGGGGACCATTCAGGCTTGTTTGCATATATATATATATATATATATATATATATATATATATATATATATATATATATATATATATATATATATATATATATATATATATATATATATGCAAACATTCAGGTCATACATTCATCCACTTCATCATACATCTGACGCTTTCAGTGTCAGAGTAGTTAATAGGTGAAATGCATTAGGAAGTGATGTTGTGGAGGCCGACTCCATACATACTTTCAAATGTAGACGCTCAGGAATCTGTACACCAGTTGATTGACGGTTGAGAGGCGGGACCAACGAACCAAAGCTCAACCCCCGCAAGCACAAATAGGTGAGTGCAAATAGGTGAGTACTTCATCAATTGACATTTGAGGCATGAGAAGAACAAATCAGTTAGGAACAGAATCTCTGTTATGAAGCGAGGTAAGGTAGGGTAAGGTAAGGTAGTCTGAGGTGAAAGTACTAGGTCAGTATGATTAAATAGCACTTGGAAGGGATATTAAGATCATCTGGGATATATAAGGACGAAGAGAATGAAAGGAAAGCCACCACTTGGACCATAGGGGATCGAGCGCTGGCTCTGCAAAAAGCGAGAGGACGGAGTGGAATAACGGTGCCCAAGCACTTGAACCATCGGAGATCGAACGCAAACGTATTTTATAGGCAGCATAGATCTAATAAATTTAAGCAAATTGAAGTGTACACAGTTGTTCTCACCAGTTCTTAAAGGCATAAATTAGTTATTGATTTTGGCCTTGCAACTCAAAATTAATCTGTAGAAAGTTTTTCAGAACAGTAATAACATGTTGTGAGAGATGAAACACAAAAATAACATATTTTAATTGTTCAAATGCAGAAATAAAGTAGTTTTGCAACACGGAAAATAACTCATTGTGAGTATCATAACCGAGAATAACGTGTTGGGAGTACTTCAATACACTAATAACATGATGTAAGTGTTGTAACATTGAAACACAGGAATAACGTGTTTTGAGGGTTGTACCGGTCAGGAATAATTATTTGTTATACATAATTACCTTGTTGTGACTGAGCATTGCAACATGTGTTTTCTGAGTTACAAAACTCACAACACGTTATTACTGTCCTGAAATAATTGCTAATGTAATATATTATAATATAATAATAATAAATAATATAATATATAAAAGTTGCTTGAATCGATATGTAAAACGTTACTGAATATTTAAAATATGATTAATAAAATGAAAAATATTATTGAATTAAAACTAAAGTATTTTGTGGCCAATAATTGAAAAAAGGACACTCTCCCTACCAGAGTTGAGTCACAAACTGGTGACCACATGAACGCCGGGTCCGACCGCCCAGTCTGACCAAGTCGCTTCCTGCTTAATGAAGAAATCACAACTCATATATTCATCCACTTCATCATACATCATCAATAGACATTTAAGGCAAGATGATAAAAATCAGGAGGAAATAGAATAGCAGCGAGGAAGCTAGGTAAGGTAAGGTAATTATAAGGTGGAAGTAATCCAGTATTATTATATAGCTCTTGGTAGGGATATTAAGATCAGTGGGATGTATAAAGACGAAGTGAAGGAATGGAAAGCTACCACGTCGGGGATCGAGCGCTAACTTTGCATGAAACGAGAGGACGGAGTGGAATAACGGTGCCCAAGCACATGGGCCATTGGGGATCGAGCGAAGACTCTGCAAGAAGCGAGAGGACGGAGTGGAGTAACTGTGCCCAAGCACTTGAACCATTGGGGATCGAGCACTAACGTATATTATAAGCAGCGCAGATTTAATAAATTTAAGCAAACTGAAGTGTTCACGTTTGTTCTCCAGTTCTTTAAGGCATATAAATTAGATATTGAACTTGGAATTTATATAATAAATTATTAGTTTTTGCACAAGCTGTTAATAGGCATAGATGTTCACCTAGATGTACTCACCTAGACGTGATCACATAGATGTGATCACTTAGATGTTCTCCCTCTAATAATCGGTCTTTCATCTTGTTTAAAGCTTTAGTATTACTAATACCTTAAGCTGATTTAGTAATGTTCATGTTTGTTTGAGTAATGATCTCAAGGTAGGAATCACGGTTGAATGATTAGAGAAAATAAGGGATTCATTAGTATATTTGACGAATAGATTTGATTAAGATTTTTCTTTTAGTTGGCCACAAGTTCTTAAAACCCAGAACAAAAACAGATCGATGGAACATGACTTTATAATGTGTTTCAACTTATAAGTTTCATATTCTTGCTCTAAACTTTGTCAAAAGATTTTCAGGAAGTTATCTTTCCACACTGAATATACTTTGTGAATTGATTCTTAATGACATGGAAATTACGTGTATTCACTAAATTGTGTATTATAGCAATAGTTAAGGTAATTATAATAAATTCATTTCAATTCAATTTTATTATAATTCTTTATTGATTCTAGAGAGAGAAAAGAATTTCCTATGACAAACTTACTATATATAATAGTCTACATATAGAGGAACAAAAATACACAGATATAGCATGAATGCATACACACATGTTGTGAGTTTTGCTACGTATAGGAATAGCGATTTGTGAGTGTTGCTTCACAGGAATGAGGTGTTGTGAATATTATAACAAAGGAATGAGGTGTTATGAGTGTTACTTCACAGGATTGATGTGTTATCATGAGGTTATTTTGAGATGATTTCGGAGCTTAGCCTCCCCGGGGCCCGGTCCTCTACCATTCCTTTTTTTTGTTACACACCCCCAGGAAGCAGAGCGTAGCAACTGTCTAACTCCCAGGTACCTATTTACTGCTAGGTAACAGGTGCATCAGGGTGAAAGAAACTCTGCCCATTTGTTTCACCCTCCACCAGGGCTTGAACCCGGAACCTCAGGAATACGAGTGAGAACCGTTGTCCACTCAGCTGTAAGGCCCCTGTACTTGGTGCTCAAGAACTTTCACCATCGGGGATCGAACACAAACGTATTTAATGAGCAGCACAGATCTAATAAATCTAAGCAAACTGAAGTGTACACAGTTGTTCTCACCATTCTTTAATGTCATTATGGTCAGTACCTTTAAAAAAATTACGGCATTGAACACATTTTTCATTACATTTCTTGATCTAGAGACTAGATCACTATAGACAAAAGAATTCCAACCTTGATGGAAATGAAAGTCTTCATGTAGAGAAAAATTATTCACAGACATACGACAAATGCACACATGTTGCGAGTGTTGCAACACAGGAATAGCGTGTGGCGAGTGTTCCAGCAAAGAAATGAGATATTGTGACTTTTGAAAAAAAACCTAGTTGGGTGTGTTTTGCAACACTCTCAACACGATATTTCGTTGTTGCAACACGCACCACGCATTATTTCGATGTTGTAATAAATACAACGCGTTATTTCGATGTTGCAACACCTACAACGTGTTATTTCGATGCTGCAACACTCACAAAATGTTCTTTATGTATTGCAGCTCTCTTAACATTTTATGTATTCGTTGCAACACTAACTACACGTTATTACTGTTGTGCAAAATTTACAACACATCATAACTTTACAATCACTCTCCTAAGTGTTGCAATACTTTGAACACATTATTGCTTAATACTCGCATACTTGACTACTTAACTTTCTATTTGAAAGTAATTAAGTAGCCATAATTACTTTCATAGAAAGTAATTATAAAACAAAATAAAATTGATATAATAAATAAATCCTATGCACTTGAATAGTTTATAAGGTGATTAAGAATATAAATACAGGATAATAAGTATCTATGGAATTTGAATGGATTAATAAATGAATGATGATTAAGGATATAATTTATATGTGATAACTAGATACATAAAAGTTGTTGGAATAGATATATACAAATAAAAAATATTAAAGGGGATTAATTCAAAGGAAAAATAAGATTCAATAATTCCAGCTAAAGATTTTTTCCTGTAATATTTAAAAAAAGGTAATACAAGCCTGAGATGTTGCACTGGTGACCGCGTGAACACCGGGTCCGACCTCCCTGTCTGGCCACCACGCTTCCTGCTTAATGTAGAACACAGCAATCATACATTCATCCACTTCATCATGCATCTTCAACTGAAAATTGAGGCGTGTGAAGGAGAATGTTGGGAAGGAAAGTGGCTCTTTATGAGAAGAGGATGAAAGGTAAGGTAAGGAAATGATGAGGTGAAAGTGCAAGGCAGTATGATTATATGACACTTGGACGGTACATTAGGATTCGCTTTGATTTGAGAATGGAGTGAAGGATCAGGGCCCAATCACTTCGATCTTTGGGGATCGAACAGAACATATATTTAATAGACCATAGTTCTCAACAGAAAAACAACGTGAGGTACATGAAATTTTGTCTCTAATTTATGAAGGTTTATTTGGGGGTTATTCTACTTTGTATATATTTAATAAATACATAATTTGTTTGAATAGGTTGTTTATGGGCACACACTAACAGCTTCAACACCCTAATAAACAGAGGCTCAAATCCACAGGGGCCGTGATGAGAATTTAAACATACGTCCGGGATCATCCCAGATACGTCTTAGTCTACTTACGTGTATTGAAGTAAGGGTGAAGAGGTAGAACATCTGGTTGACAGAGCCCATGTGCATGGGGGGGGGGGGAATTGGGCAAAATAATGATTTGTGTCTGGGAGAGCCTGCAGGATCCCTATGAGGGTAGTACCACTCCCGGTTGCAATTATTTTACCATGTCTGGGCGCAGTCGACTAAGGCGCGTCTGGATCAATCCCGGACGTAAGTTCGAACCCTTATCACGGCCCTTGTGGATTTTTTTCATTTAATGTATCCTGCTATTGTTATTTCTGTGTGTAACAGTGGTTCATCTTGCTTAACACTTAAGTATGATTGAGAATTAAAGCTGATTTCTACATTTTATCTTGTTTTAGTAATGAACGCATGGCAGAGAGAAAAAAGTGAATATCAAGTATATTTGACGGTGATCAGATAAGAATTGTCTTATCTTAGGTTTCAAATGTTTGCCAGAAGCTTAAATAAAAATGTCTTGAAGTTATTTTGCTATATTGAGGACTTCAGTGAAAACGTATATAATGACATACAAATTTCGTATTTTCACTAAATTATGTAATATTATGTTACTAGTTACTTGACTTATTGGGACAATACCCGCGGGAACTACCACCATCAGGCAATGTTCACCTGAACACTTTCCGTCGTTTACTGTCGCGGATGACTTTGATATGACTGGATGAGTAAGGCTCACTGGAGAGTCTCTCTCTATACCTCGTGGTGTCTCGGAGATCACTTCTCCGTCTTGTACTCCAGTCCCTCACCAGGAACTGTATCAAGTGCTTTTTGCCATTCTAGGAAAATACAATCTACCCAGTCTTATTTTTCCTGTCGCATTTTAGTAACTATGTCAATGATCTCGGGGAGGGACGGACATAGGCTGGTTGGTGTAAGTCTAATTTATAAGCTTTAAGAAATAAATTAGTAACCTTGTCATAGAAATTAAAGTTATTCAGACATAACTTTATTCTTCTATATCCAAAATGACCTTTTGTCACCAAACTGATCCTATTAACGTCTTCCACAGTTCTCAGCCTAATTACTGTCTCCATCATTTGATATGGAAAATGTATTAGTGACATTGTTCTGTAATTTAGTGCTTTAAATCTTTCTCCTTCTTTGAATTCAAGGACAATGTTTGGATTGTTCCATAATTCTGAGAGATTTCCTGTCTTGAGTGTTTTATTGAAAACTTCAGTTAACGGCTGACAAAGTTTCTCTAAAGCCTCCTTCAGGAACCATGGTGATATTAAGACTGGTTCTATTGATTCTGTTGTATCTATATATTATTAACCTCTTCCATAGTGACTACTATGTCATCCAGCATTTCTTAAGGCCTTTCATCTTTTAACTTGGGTCTCCACGTTGGCTCCTTTGTAAAGACCTTCCGAAATATCTTGTCAAGTTCCTCCCTAACCTACTTTCCATTTTCTGTAAGACTTTCAGAATGTTGTTCAACCTGATTTCGTGGTTCCTTGCTGTTGTTTCTCTCCTTATGTGGGCACAGAACAGCTTGGGTTGAGCCTTAGCTTTCACTGCTGTGTCGTTTTTAAATTGCTCAAAGCTTCCCTCCTGACTCAGATGTAATCATTTTTGGCTCTCTTTAGTGCATATTTATTGTCCTCTGTTCCTAACTCTCTGTAATTCTCCATGCTTTAAGGTCCTCTCGTTTGCTTCTATACACCGGCTAAAGAACCAAGGGTTTACTGTGTTTTTTCTTGCACCTCGTTCTATAGTGAAGTGTAGAGCTCCGTTGCTTCTGAACATTTCTGTGCAGTGACTGCCATCGTCTCACTTATTGTCTTCCCTTCCTGTTCTCCCCAATTACTGTGGCGCCCGCGACTGTAGTCTCTCATCTTCCTCACTGTAGCGCCCACGGCTGTAGCCTCTCATCTTCTTCACAGTAGCGCCCACGGCTGTAGTCTCTCATCTTCCTCACTGTTGCGTCCACGGCTGTAGTCTCTCATCTTCTTCACAGTAGCGCCCACGGCTGTAGTCTCTCATCTTCCTCACTGTAGCGCCCACGGCTGTAGCCTCTCATCTTCTTCACAGTAGCGCCCACGGCTGTAGTCTCTCATCTTCCTCACTGTAGCGTCCACGGCTGTAGTCTCTCATCTTCTTCACAGTAGCGCCCACGGCTGTAGTCTCTCATCTTCCTCACTGTAGCGCCCACGGCTGTAGTCTCTCATCTTCTTCACAGTAGCGCCCACGGCTGTAGTCTCTCATCTTCCTCACTGTAGCGCCCACGACTGTAGTCTCTCATAATCCTCACTGTAGCGCCCGCGACTGTAGTCTCTCATCTTCCTCACTGTAGCGCCCACGACTGTAGTTTCTCATCTTCCTCACTGTAGCGCCCACGGCTGTAGTCTCTCATCTTCCTCACTGTAGCGCCCACGGCTGTAGTCTCTCATCTTCTTCACTGTAGCGCCCACGGCTGTAGTCTCTCATCTTCCTCACTGTAGCGCATACGGCTGTAGTCTCTCATCTTCCTCACTGTAGCGTCCACGGCTGTAGTCTCTCATCTTCTTCACTGTAGCGCCCACGGCTGTAGTCTCTCATCTTCCTCACTGTAGCGCCCACGGCTGTAGTCTCTCATCTTCCTCACTGTAGCGTCCACGGCTGTAGTCTCTCATTTTCCTCACTGTAGCGCCCACGGCTGTAGTGTCTCATTTTCCTCACTGTAGCGCCCACGGCTGTAGATTCTCATCTTCCTTACTGTAGCGAACACGGCTGTAGTCTCTCATCTTCTTCACTGTAGCGCCCACGGCTGTAGTCTGTCATTTTCCTCACTGTAGCGCCCACGGCTGTAGTCTCTCATTTTCCTCACTGTAGCGCCCACGGCTGTAGACTCTCATCTTCCTCACTGTAGCGCCCACGGCTGTAGACTCTCACCTTCCTCACTGTAGCGCCCACGGCTGTAGACTCTCATCTTCCTCACTGTAGCGCTCACGGCTGTAGTCTCTCATCTTCCTCACTGTGTTTCTTGGACTGTCCAGCCCCTGTAGCTCCGTTAGGAACTCAAGCAGGGTAATGGGTCGCTAGTTGTTAGGGCGCCTTGTACTCCATCTTCTCCACATCTGCCATATTTTGTGTAAACACTCCGGGTCATTAATCATCCGCTAAAGATATTACGAGATCATGTATAATGTGTAGCTCCTTGTCTTACAGCCACGTGATCATGTATACGTTGTAGCTCCTTGTCTAGCAGCCACGTGATCATGTATACGTTGTAGCTCCTTGTCTAGCAGCTACGTGATCATGTATACTGTGTAGCTCCTTGTCTAGCAGCTACGAGATCATGTATACTGTGTAGCTCCTTGTCTAGCAGCTACGAGATCATGTATACTGTGTAGCTCCTTGTCTAGCAGCCACGTGATTATGTATACTGTGTAGCTCCTTGTCTAGCAGCCACGTGATCATGTATACTGTGTAGCTCCTTGTCTAGCAGCCACGTGATCATGTATACTGTGTAGCTCCTTGTCTAGCAGCTACGTGATCATTTATACTGTGTAGCTCCTTGTCTAGCAGCTACGTGATCATGTATACTGTGTAGCTCCTTGTCTAGCAGCTACGTGATCATGTATACTGTGTAGCTCCTTGTCTAGCAGCTACGTGATCATACCACATCCACATACTGCACCACTTCCACGTAATAATGAATACTGTAACGCTAGCTGACCTGACAGCCACGAGGTCATGATTAGCTGTTGGTCATGCAACCTGAAATGTAAAATTTTAATTTGAGATATTATGAATACAAATTGTAACCTGGTATCCTGTTGCATCATGATGCATCTTCTTGTGTCTATTTTAAAACTTTTTACGTTAATTTTATATTAATATTAAAAGCTTCAATAAAGTAAGATAACCAGTCTTAATTATCAAGCCGTAAGAAATTACAGTATTATCCTGCTGTAATAACCCCTTGTAGGAATCTCAAGTAATTACCCTCTGTAATGAATAACAACAATTAACCTCAGTAATAACCGGAAGTAATAACGTTTTGCAAAAGTTTGCCATAATGACCTACCTTTATAACCTACAGTAATAACACATCATTATAGCATGACGTAATAGCGACCAGAATTAACACGAATAATTCTAGGTAATATCCAGCACAAATTTTAAAACACAAAAACATGTTGTAACGCCTTGTATAACTAGCTCCTCGTAATTCCCCGCCCTAATACACCGTCTTAACTAAACTAAAAACCTTTTCAAAATAATTATAGCCTGTTGTAATAATATTATGGAGTAATAACCTATATGATCAGTTTTAATTGTTATTGTAGCCAAATTTATGAGGTGACTTTAGGTTTACTCTGTTTATGTCGTTTGCTGAGTTTATTACGTGTTTGGGGAGTTTATATTAAACTGTTGACTTAAGGTAAAAGGAAGAGAACATTTTCTACGGGGGGGGGGGGGGGGGGGTCGACCTGAGGCCCGTCGTGACCCCAGCGGGTGACTCCACACATTGACCAGGACTCTTCCTGATTAGTCAAGACTCACCAAGTATTATATAGCAGCCCGTCCTTCTAAGGTTTCCCAACGTCAAGAAAATGTCGTATTAGGGTACCATTATCCTAACCTACCAGAGAACCCTAAAATGAAAATGGGAGAATGAACATTTTGCGAGCCGCTTGCATCATCAAGTACGACAATTTTAGGCCTTAGGTAGAGTATACGTCAAAATGCGACGTTCTATTTGGAGGACGGGTTGTATATAGACCTTCACCTCAACTCTAAGTGACACTAAGAACCTTTATCTGAAGGAAGTGATAACCATTAAGGAGTGAAAACTGCCCTCAAGTACTTATGAGAAAAGTCTTAATACAAGACTCCTGTTATTTTAAGAATGAAAACATTGACTCGTGTCAAGACTGTTATGACCTCTGGGTCATCAGAGGTCACCAGTGTGTTTACTTATGTTGGCATTAATCAACGGTTGTACTGTAGATATCACGTGATCATGTATACTTTGTAGCTCGCTTACCACGTAGTCATGTATACTGTAGAGCTGACCTGACAGGCACGTGGCCATGTATAAAATAGAGCTGAACTGACAGCCACGTGGTCATGAGAATCCTGCTGGTCTTGCAACCAAAAGGTCATATATTTTGTGGAATTGGCTTGATTGGCAACGATGTTGTCATGTATACTCTGGAGATGTTAACCTAGTAACGATGTTGTTATGTATACTGCAAAACTGCTTGTCTGAAAATTATATTGTTTTGTACACAGCGGCATGTCTGGCAACCAAGAAGTTCTCAATATTGTGGAACTAATTGTCTGGTAAACCAAGAGGTCAGGTACACTGTGATATTGGTTTACCTGACAACCACATGTTCATATAAACTGTAGAAGCCTTCGTCTCGTATTCACATTCTCAGGTATACTGTGGAGTTGTCAGTCTAACAACCTGCGAACATAATGTGACGGGAAAGTGTTGGAGTGTAGATGTTCGGCACTCCTAAAATGGCAGGTGTCAATGCCTGTCACATTTACAAAAAAAAAAGATAGACTGCCTGCCTGTTGTGTGTGGTAAGTGAGAGGGAGGAACACATAAAACACAAAGTATGAACAATGAAACTTTAATATACTTTAAACACAAGTAAAAATGAAGACAAGTCCCGTGGCAATGAACAGTGCAATTAAACAAGTCAAAAAACAATATAACATAAATGATTAATAGGGATGAAGTTTACTCCACAATAATATAAATATACAGTGAAAAATAATCAGGTGCTGAGAATATTGGCTATTGCTGAGACCTCCCTTAGTATACAGAGCCAGAGAGCTTAGTATGCCAGAGAGAGATGTCAACTCTTAGAGCACAAAGAATATTCTGAAGTTGATGGCTGGTTGAAGCTCAGACATCGACTCAGGTAGATGGCGCTGAGGTGCAGTGTGCAGTCAGCGCGTTACCAATCAGGAGCAGGCAGGCTGGGATGGGTAGTTGGCTGGTTGATGACGAGTCAGCGTGGAGGGAGTGTGGAGTTAGGGGTTTAGGGTACGTTTTGCCTCCTGGTCAAAATGTTTTGTGCTACTGGTGGACGTATCTTGAATGCAGCATCTTATACTTGTAGAATAAACGTAACTTTAGGTAGGGAAGAGTAGGCTCAATCTCTCTTGAAAGAGATTATCGTCACAACTCTTCCCCAAAGCCTGCGGTTCCGGGTGAAGTTACGTCTTCAGGTGGTAGGTGGAGCTGCCTCTACCTCATAGACTCTGGAGAGGGCGTCTGCTATGATGTTGTCAGAACCTTTGATGTAGAAGATCTCCAGGTTGAAATTCTGCAGATATAAAGTCCATCGTAGAAGCCGTTGATTGTTGAATTGGGCTTGCTGCAAGAAGCATAGGAGATTGTGGTCCGAGTAGATGGTGGTAGACCGAGCACTTTGTAGGTATGATTCGAAGTGCTGCAAGTTCAGGACGATGGAGAGTAGTTCCTTTTCGATAGTGCTGTAGTTCTTTTGGTGTGGTTTTAACTTGTAGCTGTAATAGCTAACAGGTAGAGTCTCCTCGCCTCGTTGTTGCATCAAGACACCCCTGATGCCGGTACCACTGGCGTCGACATGGAGGATGAAAGGCTTCGTGATATCTGGCGAGGCGAGAATAGGATTAGAACAGAGCAGTAATATAAGTTGTTCAAAAGCAATGGTTTGCTGAATGGTCCAATGATACCATTGCTTGAGGCTGGTTAAAGTGATCAATGGTGTCGCCACCGTACTAAAATTCTTCACAAACCTACGGTAGTAGGAGGCAAGACCAAGGAAGCACAGGAGCTGCTTCCTGGTGGTAGGCTGTGGGTAATGCTGGATGGCTTGGGTATGTATGCTTAAGGGAGCTATGCTGCCACTCCCTATCTCATGACCAAGATAACGCACTTTACCTTTAGCAAAGGTGGACTTGCCCACGTTGATGGTGAGGCCGGCTGTCAGGAGCTTGGCAAACAATCGTTGCAGATGTTCGCTCCAGGTGTTGGTTGCCACAACGATATCATCCAAGTAGGCGTAGGTGTTATCTAAACCCTGGATGACGCGGTTGACAGCTCGCTGAAAGGTGGCCGGGGCATTACATAGTCCAAATGGAAGGCGTTCGTATCTGTAAAGGCCAAAAGGAGAGGTAAAGGCAGATATTTCCTTAGCTCGCTCTGTCAAACATAGTTGGTAGTACCCTTTTTAATAAGTCCAGCTTCGATAGATACCGCACATTACCAATGGCGTCAAGGATGTCATCTAGTCGTAAGGGGTACGCATCCTTGACAGTCACAAGATTCAATTTCCTATAATCGGTACATAACCTCACTTTACCATGCGGTTTCGGCACCAAGATGCAGGGTGAGGCCCAAGGGGACTCACAAGGGGTGGCCAGCCCATGATCCAGGAGGTACTGTACCTCAGCACGCATGACTTCCTTTTTACTCGGGCTGATTCGGTAGAAAGGTTGACGAATTGGCCGGGTGTCAGGGAGTAGTTGGATGTTGTGCTGAACCACATTACACTTTTGTGGATCATCGCTGAACAACTTCTGGTGTTCCTTGAAGATTCTGATGAGAGGTGCACTATTACTGTCCTGCAAATAGGTATGAAAATTAGTAAGGATTTCAGAGTTGGAAAGCACCGACTCAGTGTTAGTGTTTTCGGGAGAAGCAGGGAAGGTCTCACTGTGGAGGTATGGACCTTTAAATGTGGAGACTGATACCAACACAGTGGGGGGAGTACCTTGATATTGCTTCAGGAGGTTGACGTGGCACAACTGGATCTTCCGACGCCTATCTGGAGTCTCAAGAACGTAGTTGTGGTTGTTCCTGCACTCCTTGATGCGGTAGGGTCCTGAAAACTTGTTTTGCAATGGAGAACCTCGGATAGGAAAATATGCCAACACGAAGTCTCCTTGTTTAAATTTCCTTAATTTGCTGCTATGGTCAAAATGAGTCTTCATCCTCCCCTGGGCTTTCAATAGATTATCATTAGCAAATTTACGTACTCTCTCTAGAATGTGTTTTAAGTTTTGAAGAAACTGGAGCACATTCTGAGGGGTCACTGAAGGTGGCATTACGTAGAGAGTCTTTAAAAGCTTTGAGAGGAGTACGGCACTTACGTCCGTAGAAAATCTCATAAGGAGACACTCCTAGAGATTCATTGTGGAGACTTCTGAAAATGCACATTATGAGATTAAGTTGTTTATCCCAGTCCTTCAAGGTGTCATTGCAGAATTTCTTTAGGAGTGCTTTAATAGTCTGATGACTACGTTCAAGAGAACCCTGTGAAGCAGGATGATAGGGGCTGGACAATACCTGTGTGATGTTGAACTCTTCCAGTGTCTTCTTGAAGAGATCACTGGTGAAGTTGGTGCCACAGTCACTTTGAACCTCTCTTGGAAATCCATACTGGGTGAAAATCTTCAATAGGTGTTTCACCACAGTAGCAGCCGTAATGTTCTTTACTGGAACTGCTATGGGGAATCTGGTGGTAGGACACATGATAGTTAGTATATAGGCGTTGCCAGAACTGGTCCGGGGTAAAGGACCAACACAGTCTATGATGAGTCTGTGGAAAGGTTCCGCAGGCACCTGGATAGGAGTTAATGGAGCCTGGAGAATAGAGATGGTTAGGTTTACCTGCCATCTGACATGTATGACATTGTTGTACGTACTTTTTGACGTCTTTTACCATACCTGGCCAGTAGTAGTCTTTTCTGATTCCGTGGTAGGTTTTGTTAAAACCATAGTGAGACAGAGCTCCGTGGGCCAGGTGTAGAATATCGGGCCGTATGCTGGTGGGAATCACTAGTTGTTCGACATTGGCCCAATCGTCATCCTCTTTCAGCTTACTGGGTCTGTATCTGCGGTAGAGCAACTCATTCTCTAGGAAGAACCCAGGAATACTGTCAGGGTGAATCTCAGCATGGAAGAATAATGGTGTTAATGATTGATCTTCCCTCTGTAACTTACGGAATTCCAAACTGGTAAGATTTGGGGGTAGATTCTGAGGGTCTTGAGGGACAGCGGTAGCAGTAGAGTCAGCTGGTTGCGGGCGTGCAGCTTGTGCACGGGTGGTCACCAAAACCGGAGGAGAAACTTCATCACTTTCTTTGACCTCTGCTGGAACATATTCAAAGATGGGATTATCCACTACAGAGGTACACACCTGGGGTTTGTCCGTGATGATCAGGTTGGACGGTTGCAGATCTTCTGCCAAGTCGTTGCCCAGGAAAAGTTGCATTCCAGGCATGGGAAAAGGCTTTTCCCTGATGGCTACTTGGACTTCTCCGGTCACGAAGGGACAATCCAGGTGGACTCTGGCGAGTGGATACGGAGTGGTAGCAGTGAGGTCAGTGATAAGGACGGTTTCCCCGGTGTAGGTGATGTTAGGCACAGATGATTTCAATATTATTGACTGAAGAGCCACTGTGTCCCTCAAGATCTTCAATTTGAAACGCCCCTCCGAATCTATGCCGTTGGTAGAGACAGTTCCAGGATACAGGTGTTTGCTGAAGAGAGAAAGATCATTAACAGGAACACCAACATTCATCACAGGCTTACCGGACTTAGGAGGAGTCTGTTTGGGTTTAGTAGATTCATTGCTTTTGTATTGAACTTTCCCACATCTATCTATGGTATGTCCATAGAGTTTGCAATACTTACAATACAATTGTGAGGTCGCTTGATCTGTACTCACTTTATCGTAACTGAACCAAGACTTCTTACTGGAAGGTGGTTCTGGTGTCAGCCGGTGGATGAGGCTGTAGGTGTCAGCCGACTTCGCACATTTGATGTAGTCGGTTTCTTCTTTTTCTGCTAGATATAAACGGACGGAAGGGGGAACACGTCTCAAGAATTCCTCAACTAGCATGAGGTTGACGAGTTCTGTAAATGTAGAGACATGTGCTGCTTCCAGCCATTTCATGAAATATCTTTTCTTGGTATTGGCAAATTCTAGAAAGGTGGTGTTACTTGCCTTTAGATAGTCACGGAATTTTTGTCTGTAGCTTTCGGTGGAGAGAAGGTAGGCGTCCAAAACTGCTTGCTTCGGGGTCTGGTAGCCATTCTCAGACGCTAAGGTACTGAGAGTAACTGCAGCTCTGCCTGTGAGATGCACTCTGAGAAGGGTAGACCATTGATCTGCAGGCCAGCTAAGTTTCAAAGGTGGTAAAAAAGACATCAATCTCTGTGTCGGAAAATCCGACACCATTTAATAATCATACAGACAGATAATATTTGCTGCTGTATTACCAACAAGTTACCCATTGAAAACGTAACTTGTAGTGGAATTACCGTCTAAAGAAAACGGGATATCATCACCACACACTATTATAATTCACCACCTATTATGGTGGGAATTATTCTTAAATACATTAGTCTTTGGACTTTACCATCATAAAAACATCTTATATAAATTAACTTAATTATCAATATTAAAGTAGAGTAAATGTGACCCTTCTATCACTTTCTGACATGTGGACAAAGTAGGCCAGGCGTCAGTGAGTGAGGAAGGAGGGCAGCCATTATTGTTTATTGAGACCAGAGGCTCACACGGGAGCAAATTCGGCTCCTGTTAAATTTACTTGGACGTAGTGTTATGGAAACCAAAGGTGTACCATTGTCAACACGCTGTCTACAAATTCAAGTTAAGTGTCTATCCGAAACCCGTTTATCATTCATTTATGGCCATTAATGTCAGGATATAGGGTGACCCGGTTAGATCACGTGGAAGCCTCAAACTAAAGGTAATTAAGCCAGGTCTTTATTGTTCCATGTACTGTATAGTGTTTTCTCTGATATACTTGTCATATATAGGATTCTGGCTTCACAGCTAGCGCACTTTTGGCAGGTCAAGACGAGGAAGCAAGATTTGTGCACCAGTTACTGGGTGATATGGAAGCTACCTCAAAGAGGATAATTTGGTGTCTACACCCTAGTTATACCTGGTGGACTAACCTGCTGTACTATAAGATAAGGAACCTCTTCAATGTATGTAGTTAATTCTGCAGTTTGATTGGCTGCATATATTAATTTAATAAACCCCCCCCCCTAATGTGTAGAGGATCGATTTGTGAGATTGAGATTATTGCAGAAATACAGTCCACTTATCATTATACAAATTGCTATCGAAGTATATAAATTAACGTAAATATAAATTCATATAAATTAAATAAATATAAATCTCACAGGTCGGTTCCCACATTATTTGGTCCTTCGAAACCGAATTATTTGGTCATCTTCGAACCGGATGACGGATTATTTGATCCTTTGAACCCACATTTGGTCATCTTAGTACCGGATGAACCAGTTAACCAGTGGATTATCATCATCACCCAGCAAAAATCTGCTATCAGAATAATAACAAATTCTGCTTTCAGACAACACTCAGCCCCCTTGTTTAACCCCCTAAACATGCTAAACATAATCTCACTCCACAAATTCTCTTGTGTCAACTACATTTACAAAACCCTGTTCTTAAATGCAAATCCTGCTCTGAAACTCTCCCTGGACAGATGTAATAGGACCCATTATCACCACACCAGAAATAAATATCTCTTTGATATCCCCAGAGTCAAATTTAATCTGTGTAAACACTCTATGCAAATAAAGGGACCCAGTCTATGGAAATCGCTCCCTATTGAATTGAAAAGCTGTCCAACTTTTGCGTTATTCAAAAACAATACTAAAAAGTACCTAATTTCATCTTCATATTTTTTTACCTTTTGCTTTCAATTTGCACCGTATCTATTGCTACCCAATCTCCCAATCTTTATGTACCCAATCTGAACATCTTTATCATTGTGATCATTGCTGTCTTCTGATATGTGCTGTCAATCTGCTGTATGGTGTCTATTAATCTTGTTTAAATTACCAATCAAGCTGTCAATGTAATCAATCAGAGCTTTAATATATCAATGTGCTTTAATATACTTACTAATCTCTCTCATCTCATTTGTTTTCTTGCAATGTATTTGTTATCATTTTATTAATTCTGATAGAATTTACCTACTTAAAATTATCTGTTAGATTAAGGACCTGCCCGAAACGCTGTGCGTACTATTGGCTTTACAAGATTGTAAATACTGTACTATGCTATGTATTCTCACAAACCCAATGTACCTTCGTGTATATAAATAAATAAATAATAAATAAAATAACTAAATAAATAAATAAATCTTCTCTGTCACAGATTTTGTTGTTTTCTCTCTTTTCCGAACTTTTGTATCCTTCCTGGGTATCTACGGTGATTTTTACTCTACATCTAATTATTCCTATTTTTTGTGTACTTGCATTTATTGATGTGTTTTGCTATAATTACTTTCTATCTACAGCAGATTTAGTATTTAACTGTTCCTGTAATTGTTTGGCTTATTGTATCGTGACCCCTTTGCATCTATATGCATACTAATATTGATCCTGATCGTAATCTTCTGTCTCATATCTACACCAATCAGCACATTGATCATCATTTTTGCAGGTATTACACAGCAAATGTTGCAAAAAACAAACTCCTAAATAGCACCTGCTTATCAGTTTACAATCAGAATGTTTATCACTTGGTAAACATTTTGATGATATAAATGCACTACTCACAGCACTAGGTACTAAATTATCATTCATTATTTTAATAGAAACCTGATTACGTAAAGACTATACTCAACTCTACAATTTAGCAGTTTATAAAGTCATTCACACCTGCAGGCCTAATAAAAAAGAAGGTGGCACAGCAATATATTTCAAAGATACCTTCATCTGCAATAGTGTCATTAGTGATAGAGACGACTATTGTGAATATACCTTTGCCAAGTTCTCCAGTAAATCCCTTAAATCCTCCTTGACTATCGGTGCCATGTATAGATTTCCTAACACCAATATAGCTTCATTCTCAGATAACCTAAGGAATCTTATCATGAATAACAATCTCAACAAAAATCACATCATTCTAGGAGGTGATTTCAATATTGACCTGGGTCAATAAATTAACCCTCAAGTTGACTATTTCCGTAACAGCTTGCACTCCTGAATGCTAATCCCCACAATCACCAAGCCCACCCGAGTCACTCAAATATCTGCCACTACCCTGGATCACTTATGGACTAATATAACAGCTCCCCTTACATCTGGTATAATCTATTACAGAACAACTGACCACTATCCTACCTTCCTCATAGCAAACATGGACATAACACCACCAGAAAGCAAGAAACTCACATTCAGGCTATATAGTGAAGCGGCTATAGGAAACCTCTCAAATGCACTTCACAATATTAACTGGGAATCTGAATTCAATAATACACATGATATAAACTTATTAGCTAACCTCTTTCTCTCCAAAACCCTAAGCCTCTACAACACTCATCATCTCCTCCTTACCAAACAAGTAACTGACAAAAGATTAAGCAATCCACGGCTCACAAGTGGCATTTTCAAATCAATCAACAAGAAACATGAATATGAAAAGAAACTTAGGATTGGCCCAGTTACAAACGAAGTAGTTAAAAGGTACTTATCAGTGCTTACCAGTATTATAAGAAAAGCTAAACTCTCATATTATGAGAATAGATTCAAAGAAGCAAAAGGCAACATGAAAAGCACATGGAAAACCAACTCCAATTTCCTAGGAACTAAACAACACTCCCCCAACCATATAAAACTCTCTAAGGATGGCAATACACTGTAAACTGATTTAGAAATGGAAAATTAATTTAATAGCTTCTTTTCATTGGTTGGTGCTAACCTTGCCAGAAAACTATACTCAGACACATTTCTATTTATTTATTTATTTATATATATATATGCAAGAAAGTACATTCGGATTGTGAGGATACATAGCCTAGTAATTACATTCTAGTAAAACCACTTATACGTGCAGCGTTTCGGACAGGTCCTTAATCTAAAATTTTTTTAAGTAGGTAAATACTAGCAAAATTTATAGAAATGATAACAGTTACATAGCAAGAAAAAATAAAAGATGAGAGAAAATTGTAGGTATATTAAAGCACATAAGTAGCTCAGATTGATTGCAATGACAGCTTAAATGGTAGTTTAACAAAAATTAGTAGGCACAATACAGCATATGACTAGCACATAAAAGAAGACAACAATGACCACATTTATAAAATTGTTTAGATTAAGTACATAAAGATTTAGAGATTGGGTAACACTAGATACAGAACAAATTTAAAGCTTAGTGTAGGAAACTATGAAGATGAAATTAGGTACTTTCCGGTTTTGTTTTTGAATAAGGCAAAAGTTTGACAGCTTTTCAATTCGCTAGGGAGTGAGTTCCATAGACTAGGTCCCTTTATTTGCATTACACTGTTGCATGTATTGTTCCTTTATTTGCATAACCTCTTTATTTACATTACAAAAGTTTTGTAATTAAAGTTTCTAACCACACTCAATCGTCACAGCACTACTTCACATTAACTAATGTAGAAGTGGGAGAGTTAAGGCATAACTCTAAGTATCTCCACTGAACTAAGGCTGCATTGTTTCGTGGTCGCTGGCGTCTTCGATCGAAGAACAAGGCAAACACGGCTCATTGCCGTGTTTTAAACACTGTCTCTCACACACACACACACACATACACCAGCACACACACACATACACACACACACACACACACACACACACACACACACACACGGGCTGTGAGGAGTTCAGAGACTACATAGCAGGCACCATAACAATGGGAGGACCAAGAATAGTAGTAGCAGTAATATACAACCCTCCACCAAATGACAGGAGACCCAGTCAAGAGTATGAAAACAACAACAAGGCAGTTAACACTATAATTGAGAGGGCAGCCTCTGCTGCCTGTAGAAATAGATCCCACCTGCTCATCATGGGCGACTTCAATCACGGAAAGATTGACTGGGAGAACAAGGAACCGCATGGAGGCGAGGATACGTGGAGAGCCAAACTATTGGAGGTGGTGACAAGCAACTTTTTAACGCAGCATGTCGGAGAACCCACAAGGATGAGAGGCAATGACGAACCAGCGAGACTCGACCTAGTCTTCACTCTGAACGACTCCGACATAAGAGAAATCGGTTTTGAGGACCCAGTAGGAATGAGCGACCACAGTGTACTGGTGTTTGAGTACTTGATTGAAGAAGGGTTATTGAACTCGAGGAGGGATACCGAAACCAAAAGGTTAGCATACCGAAAGGGAAACTATGAGGGGATAAGAAAATTCCTAACAGATATAGCATGGGAAACAGAGCTCAGGGGAAAGACGGCCCAAGATATGATGGATTACATCACGCAGAAGTGCAAGGACGCAGCAAACAAGTTTGTCCCAGTCCAAAAGGAAAACAGAGAAATGAAGATGAGAAACCCATGGTTTAATCAAAGATGTAGGCTAGCTAAGCAGCAAAGTAAAAGGGCATGGAGAAACTATAGGAATAACAGGACACTGGAGAGCAGAGAAAGATACCAGAATGCCAGGAATGAATATGTCAGGATGAGAAGAGAGGCAGAAAGACAATACGAAAATGACATCGCAAGCAAGGCAAAGACTCAGCCTAAATTGTTGCATAGCCACATTAGGAGAAAAACAACAGTAAAGGAACAGGTTATGAGATTAAGGATAGGGGCGGAAGGATTCACTACAAATGACAAGGAAGTGTGTGAGGAATTGAATAAGAAATTCCAGGAGGTCTTCACCTTAGAACAAGGAGAAATTCCAGAGGTAAGTGAGGGAATAGCTAACCAGGAACCACTGGAAGAGTTTGAGATTACCAGTGGGGAAGTAAGGAAGTGTTTACTAGAGTTGGACGTGACGAAGGCTATAGGCCCAGATGGAATCTCCCCTTGGGTTCTAAAGGAAGGAGCAAGAGAACTGAGCCTACCACTCTCCATAGTGTATAACAAATCACTGGCAACAGGGGAACTGCCAGATACTTGGAAAGCAGCTAACGTAGTCCCGATATACAAGAAAGGGGATAGACAGGAGGCACTGAACTACAGGCCAGTGTCCCTAACCTGCATACCATGCAAGCTGATGGAGAAGATTGTGCGAATAAAACTAGTGGAGCATCTGGAGCGAAGGAACTTTGTAACACAGCATCAACATGGGTTCAGGGATGGCAGGTCCTGCCTCACAGGGTTACTTGAATTCTACGACCAGGCAACAAAAATAAGGCAAGAAAGAGAAGGGTGGGCAGACTGCATATTTTTGGATTGTCAGAAAGCCTTTGATACAGTGCCACACAAGAGGCTAGTGCGAAAGTTGGAGATGCAGGCTGGAGTGAGAGGGAAGGTACTCCGGTGGATAGAGGAATACCTAAGCAACAGGAGACAACGAGTCTGTGTGAGGGGTGAGGTCTCAGATTGGCGAGACGTCACAAGTGGAGTCCCGCAGGGGTCAGTCCTTGGACCTATACTGTTTCTGGTATATGTAAATGATCTCCCAGAGGGTATAGATTCGTTCCTCTCAATGTTTGCCGACGATGCAAAAATTATGAGGAGGATTGAAACAGAGGATGATAGTAGGAGGCTACAAGATGACCTGGATAGACTGAGTGAATGGTCCAACAAATGGCTGTTGAAGTTCAACCCGAGTAAATGCAAAGTAATGAAACTAGGCAGTGGAAACAGGAGGCCAGGCACAGGATACAGAATAGGAGATGAAGTACTTAATGAAACAGACAGAGAGAAAGATCTAGGAGTTGATATCACACCAAACCTGTCTCCTGAAGCCCACATAAAGAGAATAACGTCTGCGGCATATGCGAGGCTGGCTAACATCAGAACGGCGTTCAGGAACCTGTGTAAGGAATCATTCAGAATCTTGTACACCACATATGTAAGACCAATCCTGGAGTATGCGGCCCCAGCATGGAGCCCGTACCTTGTCAAGCACAAGACGAAGCTGGAAAAAGTCCAAAGGTATGCTACTAGACTAGTCCCAGAACTAAGAGGCATGAGTTATGAGGAAAGGCTGCGGGAAATGCACCTCACGACACTGGAAGACAGAAGAGTAAGGGGGGACATGATCACAACCTACAAAATCCTCAGGGGAATCGACCGGGTAAACAAGGACGAACTTTTCAACACTGGTGGGACGCGAACAAGGGGACACAGGTGGAAGCTGAGTACCCAAATGAGCCACAGAGACGTTAGAAAGAACTTTTTCAGTGTCAGAGTAGTTAGCAAATGGAATGCATTAGGAAGTGATGTGGTGGAGGCTGACTCCATTCACAGTTTCAAATGTAGATATGATAGAGCCCAATAGGCTCAGGAATCTGTACACCAGTTGATTGACGGTTGAGAGGCGGGACCAAAGAGCCAGAGCTCAACCCCCGCAAGCACAATTAGGTAAGTACAATTAGGTAAGTACACACACACACACACACACACACACACACACACACACACACACACACACACACACATTAGATTGGAAAATTTGAATAGGAAACAAACACACACACATACCCTTTCACTCATTGGATTGGAAAATTTGAATAGGAAACAAACATGGCAGGGGGAAGACGTAACACAGAGGGAGGAGAAAGACAAGATGACTGGCTTTAGGAGATACTCTTTCAAATGTGGAGAGAAATCAGGGAGGAGCTAAGGGTAAAGGGAAAAAGGTAGCCACCATTCAGGACGAATGGTGGCTACCTCAATGGTCAAGCGGATTAAGGCGTCCCTGTACATACCAGTTGTGTTGCTCCTGGCAGTATGGGTTCGAGTCACTTCTGGGGTGTGAGTTTTCAGTTGTATATAGTCCTGGGGACCATTCAGGCTTGTTTGCATTTCTGTTCCTCACGTGTGCTCCAAAGAATGAGGTGATTTGATAAAATGCTATGCCCAAGATTACCATCCGAGTGCCGGCGGGGAAGTGGTTCAAATAGCTTCAGCTATCACTTCCTTATGTCCGGTCGTGATGGTCAAGCGGATTAAGGCGTCCCTGTACATACCAGTTGCGTTGCTCCTGGCAGTATGGGTTCGAGTCACTTCTGGGGTGTGAGTTTTCAGTTGTATATAGTCCTGGGGACCATTCAGGCTTGTTTGCATATATATATATATATATATATATATATATATATATATATATATATATATATATATATATATATATATATATATATATATATATATATATATATGCAAACATTCAGGTCATACATTCATCCACTTCATCATACATCTGACGCTTTCAGTGTCAGAGTAGTTAATAGGTGAAATGCATTAGGAAGTGATGTTGTGGAGGCCGACTCCATACATACTTTCAAATGTAGACGCTCAGGAATCTGTACACCAGTTGATTGACGGTTGAGAGGCGGGACCAACGAACCAAAGCTCAACCCCCGCAAGCACAAATAGGTGAGTGCAAATAGGTGAGTACTTCATCAATTGACATTTGAGGCATGAGAAGAACAAATCAGTTAGGAACAGAATCTCTGTTATGAAGCGAGGTAAGGTAGGGTAAGGTAAGGTAGTCTGAGGTGAAAGTACTAGGTCAGTATGATTAAATAGCACTTGGAAGGGATATTAAGATCATCTGGGATATATAAGGACGAAGAGAATGAAAGGAAAGCCACCACTTGGACCATAGGGGATCGAGCGCTGGCTCTGCAAAAAGCGAGAGGACGGAGTGGAATAACGGTGCCCAAGCACTTGAACCATCGGAGATCGAACGCAAACGTATTTTATAGGCAGCATAGATCTAATAAATTTAAGCAAATTGAAGTGTACACAGTTGTTCTCACCAGTTCTTAAAGGCATAAATTAGTTATTGATTTTGGCCTTGCAACTCAAAATTAATCTGTAGAAAGTTTTTCAGAACAGTAATAACATGTTGTGAGAGATGAAACACAAAAATAACATATTTTAATTGTTCAAATGCAGAAATAAAGTAGTTTTGCAACACGGAAAATAACTCATTGTGAGTATCATAACCGAGAATAACGTGTTGGGAGTACTTCAATACACTAATAACATGATGTAAGTGTTGTAACATTGAAACACAGGAATAACGTGTTTTGAGGGTTGTACCGGTCAGGAATAATTATTTGTTATACATAATTACCTTGTTGTGACTGAGCATTGCAACATGTGTTTTCTGAGTTACAAAACTCACAACACGTTATTACTGTCCTGAAATAATTGCTAATGTAATATATTATAATATAATAATAATAAATAATATAATATATAAAAGTTGCTTGAATCGATATGTAAAACGTTACTGAATATTTAAAATATGATTAATAAAATGAAAAATATTATTGAATTAAAACTAAAGTATTTTGTGGCCAATAATTGAAAAAAGGACACTCTCCCTACCAGAGTTGAGTCACAAACTGGTGACCACATGAACGCCGGGTCCGACCGCCCAGTCTGACCAAGTCGCTTCCTGCTTAATGAAGAAATCACAACTCATATATTCATCCACTTCATCATACATCATCAATAGACATTTAAGGCAAGATGATAAAAATCAGGAGGAAATAGAATAGCAGCGAGGAAGCTAGGTAAGGTAAGGTAATTATAAGGTGGAAGTAATCCAGTATTATTATATAGCTCTTGGTAGGGATATTAAGATCAGTGGGATGTATAAAGACGAAGTGAAGGAATGGAAAGCTACCACGTCGGGGATCGAGCGCTAACTTTGCATGAAACGAGAGGACGGAGTGGAATAACGGTGCCCAAGCACATGGGCCATTGGGGATCGAGCGAAGACTCTGCAAGAAGCGAGAGGACGGAGTGGAGTAACTGTGCCCAAGCACTTGAACCATTGGGGATCGAGCACTAACGTATATTATAAGCAGCGCAGATTTAATAAATTTAAGCAAACTGAAGTGTTCACGTTTGTTCTCCAGTTCTTTAAGGCATATAAATTAGATATTGAACTTGGAATTTATATAATAAATTATTAGTTTTTGCACAAGCTGTTAATAGGCATAGATGTTCACCTAGATGTACTCACCTAGACGTGATCACATAGATGTGATCACTTAGATGTTCTCCCTCTAATAATCGGTCTTTCATCTTGTTTAAAGCTTTAGTATTACTAATACCTTAAGCTGATTTAGTAATGTTCATGTTTGTTTGAGTAATGATCTCAAGGTAGGAATCACGGTTGAATGATTAGAGAAAATAAGGGATTCATTAGTATATTTGACGAATAGATTTGATTAAGATTTTTCTTTTAGTTGGCCACAAGTTCTTAAAACCCAGAACAAAAACAGATCGATGGAACATGACTTTATAATGTGTTTCAACTTATAAGTTTCATATTCTTGCTCTAAACTTTGTCAAAAGATTTTCAGGAAGTTATCTTTCCACACTGAATATACTTTGTGAATTGATTCTTAATGACATGGAAATTACGTGTATTCACTAAATTGTGTATTATAGCAATAGTTAAGGTAATTATAATAAATTCATTTCAATTCAATTTTATTATAATTCTTTATTGATTCTAGAGAGAGAAAAGAATTTCCTATGACAAACTTACTATATATAATAGTCTACATATAGAGGAACAAAAATACACAGATATAGCATGAATGCATACACACATGTTGTGAGTTTTGCTACGTATAGGAATAGCGATTTGTGAGTGTTGCTTCACAGGAATGAGGTGTTGTGAATATTATAACAAAGGAATGAGGTGTTATGAGTGTTACTTCACAGGATTGATGTGTTATCATGAGGTTATTTTGAGATGATTTCGGAGCTTAGCCTCCCCGGGGCCCGGTCCTCTACCATTCCTTTTTTTTGTTACACACCCCCAGGAAGCAGAGCGTAGCAACTGTCTAACTCCCAGGTACCTATTTACTGCTAGGTAACAGGTGCATCAGGGTGAAAGAAACTCTGCCCATTTGTTTCACCCTCCACCAGGGCTTGAACCCGGAACCTCAGGAATACGAGTGAGAACCGTTGTCCACTCAGCTGTAAGGCCCCTGTACTTGGTGCTCAAGAACTTTCACCATCGGGGATCGAACACAAACGTATTTAATGAGCAGCACAGATCTAATAAATCTAAGCAAACTGAAGTGTACACAGTTGTTCTCACCATTCTTTAATGTCATTATGGTCAGTACCTTTAAAAAAATTACGGCATTGAACACATTTTTCATTACATTTCTTGATCTAGAGACTAGATCACTATAGACAAAATAATTCCAACCTTGATGGAAATGAAAGTCTTCATGTAGAGAAAAATTATTCACAGACATACGACAAATGCACACATGTTGCGAGTGTTGCAACACAGGAATAGCGTGTGGCGAGTGTTCCAGCAAAGAAATGAGATATTGTGACTTTTGAAAAAAAACCTAGTTGGGTGTGTTTTGCAACACTCTCAACACGATATTTCGTTGTTGCAACACGCACCACGCATTATTTCGATGTTGTAATAAATACAACGCGTTATTTCGATGTTGCAACACCTACAACGTGTTATTTCGATGCTGCAACACTCACAAAATGTTCTTTATGTATTGCAGCTCTCTTAACATTTTATGTATTCGTTGCAACACTAACTACACGTTATTACTGTTTTGCAAAATTTACAACACATCATAACTTTACAATCACTCTCCTAAGTGTTGCAATACTTTGAACACATTATTGCTTAATACTCGCATACTTGACTACTTAACTTTCTATTTGAAAGTAATTAAGTAGCCATAATTACTTTCATAGAAAGTAATTATAAAACAAAATAAAATTGATATAATAAATAAATCCTATGCACTTGAATAGTTTATAAGGTGATTAAGAATATAAATACAGGATAATAAGTATCTATGGAATTTGAATGGATTAATAAATGAATGATGATTAAGGATATAATTTATATGTGATAACTAGATACATAAAAGTTGTTGGAATAGATATATACAAATAAAAAATATTAAAGGGGATTAATTCAAAGGAAAAATAAGATTCAATAATTCCAGCTAAAGATTTTTTCCTGTAATATTTAAAAAAAGGTAATACAAGCCTGAGATGTTGCACTGGTGACCGCGTGAACACCGGGTCCGACCTCCCTGTCTGGCCACCACGCTTCCTGCTTAATGTAGAACACAGCAATCATACATTCATCCACTTCATCATGCATCTTCAACTGAAAATTGAGGCGTGTGAAGGAGAATGTTGGGAAGGAAAGTGGCTCTTTATGAGAAGAGGATGAAAGGTAAGGTAAGGAAATGATGAGGTGAAAGTGCAAGGCAGTATGATTATATGACACTTGGACGGTACATTAGGATTCGCTTTGATTTGAGAATGGAGTGAAGGATCAGGGCCCAATCACTTCGATCTTTGGGGATCGAACAGAACATATATTTAATAGACCATAGTTCTCAACAGAAAAACAACGTGAGGTACATGAAATTTTGTCTCTAATTTATGAAGGTTTATTTGGGGGTTATTCTACTTTGTATATATTTAATAAATACATAATTTGTTTGAATAGGTTGTTTATGGGCACACACTAACAGCTTCAACACCCTAATAAACAGAGGCTCAAATCCACAGGGGCCGTGATGAGAATTTAAACATACGTCCGGGATCATCCCAGATACGTCTTAGTCTACTTACGTGTATTGAAGTAAGGGTGAAGAGGTAGAACATCTGGTTGACAGAGCCCATGTGCATGGGGGGGGGGGGAATTGGGCAAAATAATGATTTGTGTCTGGGAGAGCCTGCAGGATCCCTATGAGGGTAGTACCACTCCCGGTTGCAATTATTTTACCATGTCTGGGCGCAGTCGACTAAGGCGCGTCTGGATCAATCCCGGACGTAAGTTCGAACCCTTATCACGGCCCTTGTGGATTTTTTTCATTTAATGTATCCTGCTATTGTTATTTCTGTGTGTAACAGTGGTTCATCTTGCTTAACACTTAAGTATGATTGAGAATTAAAGCTGATTTCTACATTTTATCTTGTTTTAGTAATGAACGCATGGCAGAGAGAAAAAAGTGAATATCAAGTATATTTGACGGTGATCAGATAAGAATTGTCTTATCTTAGGTTTCAAATGTTTGCCAGAAGCTTAAATAAAAATGTCTTGAAGTTATTTTGCTATATTGAGGACTTCAGTGAAAACGTATATAATGACATACAAATTTCGTATTTTCACTAAATTATGTAATATTATATTACTAGTTACTTGACTTATTGGGACAATACCCGCGGGAACTACCACCATCAGGCAATGTTCACCTGAACACTTTCCGTCGTTTACTGTCGCGGATGACTTTGATATGACTGGATGAGTAAGGCTCACTGGAGAGTCTCTCTCTATACCTCGTGGTGTCTCGGAGATCACTTCTCCGTCTTGTACTCCAGTCCCTCACCAGGAACTGTATCAAGTGCTTTTTGCCATTCTAGGAAAATACAATCTACCCAGTCTTATTTTTCCTGTCGCATTTTAGTAACTATGTCAATGATCTCGGGGAGGGACGGACATAGGCTGGTTGGTGTAAGTCTAATTTATAAGCTTTAAGAAATAAATTAGTAACCTTGTCATAGAAATTAAAGTTATTCAGACATAACTTTATTCTTCTATATCCAAAATGACCTTTTGTCACCAAACTGATCCTATTAACGTCTTCCACAGTTCTCAGCCTAATTACTGTCTCCATCATTTGATATGGAAAATGTATTAGTGACATTGTTCTGTAATTTAGTGCTTTAAATCTTTCTCCTTCTTTGAATTCAAGGACAATGTTTGGATTGTTCCATAATTCTGAGAGATTTCCTGTCTTGAGTGTTTTATTGAAAACTTCAGTTAACGGCTGACAAAGTTTCTCTAAAGCCTCCTTCAGGAACCATGGTGATATTAAGACTGGTTCTATTGATTCTGTTGTATCTATATATTATTAACCTCTTCCATAGTGACTACTATGTCATCCAGCATTTCTTAAGGCCTTTCATCTTTTAACTTGGGTCTCCACGTTGGCTCCTTTGTAAAGACCTTCCGAAATATCTTGTCAAGTTCCTCCCTAACCTACTTTCCATTTTCTGTAAGACTTTCAGAATGTTGTTCAACCTGATTTCGTGGTTCCTTGCTGTTGTTTCTCTCCTTATGTGGGCACAGAACAGCTTGGGTTGAGCCTTAGCTTTCACTGCTGTGTCGTTTTTAAATTGCTCAAAGCTTCCCTCCTGACTCAGATGTAATCATTTTTGGCTCTCTTTAGTGCATATTTATTGTCCTCTGTTCCTAACTCTCTGTAATTCTCCATGCTTTAAGGTCCTCTCGTTTGCTTCTATACACCGGCTAAAGAACCAAGGGTTTACTGTGTTTTTTCTTGCACCTCGTTCTATAGTGAAGTGTAGAGCTCCGTTGCTTCTGAACATTTCTGTGCAGTGACTGCCATCGTCTCACTTATTGTCTTCCCTTCCTGTTCTCCCCAATTACTGTGGCGCCCGCGACTGTAGTCTCTCATCTTCCTCACTGTAGCGCCCACGGCTGTAGCCTCTCATCTTCTTCACAGTAGCGCCCACGGCTGTAGTCTCTCATCTTCCTCACTGTAGCGTCCACGGCTGTAGTCTCTCATCTTCTTCACAGTAGCGCCCACGGCTGTAGTCTCTCATCTTCCTCACTGTAGCGCCCACGGCTGTAGCCTCTCATCTTCTTCACAGTAGCGCCCACGGCTGTAGTCTCTCATCTTCCTCACTGTAGCGTCCACGGCTGTAGTCTCTCATCTTCTTCACAGTAGCGCCCACGGCTGTAGTCTCTCATCTTCCTCACTGTAGCGCCCACGGCTGTAGTCTCTCATCTTCTTCACAGTAGCGCCCACGGCTGTAGTCTCTCATCTTCCTCACTGTAGCGCCCACGACTGTAGTCTCTCATAATCCTCACTGTAGCGCCCGCGACTGTAGTCTCTCATCTTCCTCACTGTAGCGCCCACGACTGTAGTTTCTCATCTTCCTCACTGTAGCGCCCACGGCTGTAGTCTCTCATCTTCCTCACTGTAGCGCCCACGGCTGTAGTCTCTCATCTTCTTCACTGTAGCGCCCACGGCTGTAGTCTCTCATCTTCCTCACTGTAGCGCATACGGCTGTAGTCTCTCATCTTCCTCACTGTAGCGTCCACGGCTGTAGTCTCTCATCTTCTTCACTGTAGCGCCCACGGCTGTAGTCTCTCATCTTCCTCACTGTAGCGCCCACGGCTGTAGTCTCTCATCTTCCTCACTGTAGCGTCCACGGCTGTAGTCTCTCATTTTCCTCACTGTAGCGCCCACGGCTGTAGTGTCTCATTTTCCTCACTGTAGCGCCCACGGCTGTAGATTCTCATCTTCCTTACTGTAGCGAACACGGCTGTAGTCTCTCATCTTCTTCACTGTAGCGCCCACGGCTGTAGTCTGTCATTTTCCTCACTGTAGCGCCCACGGCTGTAGTCTCTCATTTTCCTCACTGTAGCGCCCACGGCTGTAGACTCTCATCTTCCTCACTGTAGCGCCCACGGCTGTAGACTCTCACCTTCCTCACTGTAGCGCCCACGGCTGTAGACTCTCATCTTCCTCACTGTAGCGCTCACGGCTGTAGTCTCTCATCTTCCTCACTGTGTTTCTTGGACTGTCCAGCCCCTGTAGCTCCGTTAGGAACTCAAGCAGGGTAATGGGTCGCTAGTTGTTAGGGCGCCTTGTACTCCATCTTCTCCACATCTGCCATATTTTGTGTAAACACTCCGGGTCATTAATCATCCGCTAAAGATATTACGAGATCATGTATAATGTGTAGCTCCTTGTCTTACAGCCACGTGATCATGTATACGTTGTAGCTCCTTGTCTAGCAGCCACGTGATCATGTATACGTTGTAGCTCCTTGTCTAGCAGCTACGTGATCATGTATACTGTGTAGCTCCTTGTCTAGCAGCTACGAGATCATGTATACTGTGTAGCTCCTTGTCTAGCAGCTACGAGATCATGTATACTGTGTAGCTCCTTGTCTAGCAGCCACGTGATTATGTATACTGTGTAGCTCCTTGTCTAGCAGCCACGTGATCATGTATACTGTGTAGCTCCTTGTCTAGCAGCCACGTGATCATGTATACTGTGTAGCTCCTTGTCTAGCAGCTACGTGATCATTTATACTGTGTAGCTCCTTGTCTAGCAGCTACGTGATCATGTATACTGTGTAGCTCCTTGTCTAGCAGCTACGTGATCATGTATACTGTGTAGCTCCTTGTCTAGCAGCTACGTGATCATACCACATCCACATACTGCACCACTTCCACGTAATAATGAATACTGTAACGCTAGCTGACCTGACAGCCACGAGGTCATGATTAGCTGTTGGTCATGCAACCTGAAATGTAAAATTTTAATTTGAGATATTATGAATACAAATTGTAACCTGGTATCCTGTTGCATCATGATGCATCTTCTTGTGTCTATTTTAAAACTTTTTACGTTAATTTTATATTAATATTAAAAGCTTCAATAAAGTAAGATAACCAATCTTAATTATCAAGCCGTAAGAAATTACAGTATAATCCTGCTGTAATAACCCCTTGTAGGAATCTCAAGTAATTACCCTCTGTAATGAATAACAACAATTAACCTCAGTAATAACCGGAAGTAATAACGTTTTGCAAAAGTTTGCCATAATGACCTACCTTTATAACCTACAGTAATAACACATCATTATAGCATGACGTAATAGCGACCAGAATTAACACGAATAATTCTAGGTAATATCCAGCACAAATTTTAAAACACAAAAACATGTTGTAACGCCTTGTATAACTAGCTCCTCGTAATTCCCCGCCCTAATACACCGTCTTAACTAAACTAAAAACCTTTTCAAAATAATTATAGCCTGTTGTAATAATATTATGGAGTAATAACCTATATGATCAGTTTTAATTGTTATTGTAGCCAAATTTATGAGGTGACTTTAGGTTTACTCTGTTTATGTCGTTTGCTGAGTTTATTACGTGTTTGGGGAGTTTATATTAAACTGTTGACTTAAGGTAAAAGGAAGAGAACATTTTCTACGGGGGGGGGGGGGGGGCGACCTGAGGCCCGTCGTGACCCCAGCGGGTGACTCCACACATTGACCAGGACTCTTCCTGATTAGTCAAGACTCACCAAGTATTATATAGCAGCCCGTCCTTCTAAGGTTTCCCAACGTCAAGAAAATGTCGTATTAGGGTACCATTATCCTAACCTACCAGAGAACCCTAAAATGAAAATGGGAGAATGAACATTTTGCGAGCCGCTTGCATCATCAAGTACGACAATTTTAGGCCTTAGGTAGAGTATACGTCAAAATGCGACGTTCTATTTGGAGGACGGGTTGTATATAGACCTTCCCCTCAACTCTAAGTGACACTAAGAACCTTTATCTGAAGGAAGTGATAACCATTAAGGAGTGAAAACTGCCCTCAAGTACTTATGAGAAAAGTCTTAATACAAGACTCCTGTTATTTTAAGAATGAAAACATTGACTCGTGTCAAGACTGTTATGACCTCTGGGTCATCAGAGGTCACCAGTGTGTTTACTTATGTTGGCATTAATCAACGGTTGTACTGTAGATATCACGTGATCATGTATACTTTGTAGCTCGCTTACCACGTAGTCATGTATACTGTAGAGCTGACCTGACAGGCACGTGGCCATGTATAAAATAGAGCTGAACTGACAGCCACGTGGTCATGAGAATCCTGCTGGTCTTGCAACCAAAAGGTCATATATTTTGTGGAATTGGCTTGATTGGCAACGATGTTGTCATGTATACTCTGGAGATGTTAACCTAGTAACGATGTTGTTATGTATACTGCAAAACTGCTTGTCTGAAAATTATATTGTTTTGTACACAGCGGCATGTCTGGCAACCAAGAAGTTCTCAATATTGTGGAACTAATTGTCTGGTAAACCAAGAGGTCAGGTACACTGTGATATTGGTTTACCTGACAACCACATGTTCATATAAACTGTAGAAGCCTTCGTCTCGTATTCACATTCTCAGGTATACTGTGGAGTTGTCAGTCTAACAACCTGCGAACATAATGTGACGGGAAAGTGTTGGAGTGTAGATGTTCGGCACTCCTAAAATGGCAGGTGTCAATGCCTGTCACATTTACAAAAAAAAAAGATAGACTGCCTGCCTGTTGTGTGTGGTAAGTGAGAGGGAGGAACACATAAAACACAAAGTATGAACAATGAAACTTTAATATACTTTAAACACAAGTAAAAATGAAGACAAGTCCCGTGGCAATGAACAGTGCAATTAAACAAGTCAAAAAACAATATAACATAAATGATTAATAGGGATGAAGTTTACTCCACAATAATATAAATATACAGTGAAAAATAATCAGGTGCTGAGAATATTGGCTATTGCTGAGACCTCCCTTAGTATACAGAGCCAGAGAGCTTAGTATGCCAGAGAGAGATGTCAACTCTTAGAGCACAAAGAATATTCTGAAGTTGATGGCTGGTTGAAGCTCAGACATCGACTCAGGTAGATGGCGCTGAGGTGCAGTGTGCAGTCAGCGCGTTACCAATCAGGAGCAGGCAGGCTGGGATGGGTAGTTGGCTGGTTGATGACGAGTCAGCGTGGAGGGAGTGTGGAGTTAGGGGTTTAGGGTACGTTTTGCCTCCTGGTCAAAATGTTTTGTGCTACTGGTGGACGTATCTTGAATGCAGCATCTTATACTTGTAGAATAAACGTAACTTTAGGTAGGGAAGAGTAGGCTCAATCTCTCTTGAAAGAGATTATCGTCACAACTCTTCCCCAAAGCCTGCGGTTCCGGGTGAAGTTACGTCTTCAGGTGGTAGGTGGAGCTGCCTCTACCTCATAGACTCTGGAGAGGGCGTCTGCTATGATGTTGTCAGAACCTTTGATGTAGAAGATCTCCAGGTTGAAATTCTGCAGATATAAAGTCCATCGTAGAAGCCGTTGATTGTTGAATTGGGCTTGCTGCAAGAAGCATAGGAGATTGTGGTCCGAGTAGATGGTGGTAGACCGAGCACTTTGTAGGTATGATTCGAAGTGCTGCAAGTTCAGGACGATGGAGAGTAGTTCCTTTTCGATAGTGCTGTAGTTCTTTTGGTGTGGTTTTAACTTGTAGCTGTAATAGCTAACAGGTAGAGTCTCCTCGCCTCGTTGTTGCATCAAGACACCCCTGATGCCGGTACCACTGGCGTCGACATGGAGGATGAAAGGCTTCGTGATATCTGGCGAGGCGAGAATAGGATTAGAACAGAGCAGTAATATAAGTTGTTCAAAAGCAATGGTTTGCTGAATGGTCCAATGATACCATTGCTTGAGGCTGGTTAAAGTGATCAATGGTGTCGCCACCGTACTAAAATTCTTCACAAACCTACGGTAGTAGGAGGCAAGACCAAGGAAGCACAGGAGCTGCTTCCTGGTGGTAGGCTGTGGGTAATGCTGGATGGCTTGGGTATGTATGCTTAAGGGAGCTATGCTGCCACTCCCTATCTCATGACCAAGATAACGCACTTTACCTTTAGCAAAGGTGGACTTGCCCACGTTGATGGTGAGGCCGGCTGTCAGGAGCTTGGCAAACAATCGTTGCAGATGTTCGCTCCAGGTGTTGGTTGCCACAACGATATCATCCAAGTAGGCGTAGGTGTTATCTAAACCCTGGATGACGCGGTTGACAGCTCGCTGAAAGGTGGCCGGGGCATTACATAGTCCAAATGGAAGGCGTTCGTATCTGTAAAGGCCAAAAGGAGAGGTAAAGGCAGATATTTCCTTAGCTCGCTCTGTCAAACATAGTTGGTAGTACCCTTTTTAATAAGTCCAGCTTCGATAGATACCGCACATTACCAATGGCGTCAAGGATGTCATCTAGTCGTAAGGGGTACGCATCCTTGACAGTCACAAGATTCAATTTCCTATAATCGGTACATAACCTCACTTTACCATGCGGTTTCGGCACCAAGATGCAGGGTGAGGCCCAAGGGGACTCACAAGGGGTGGCCAGCCCATGATCCAGGAGGTACTGTACCTCAGCACGCATGACTTCCTTTTTACTCGGGCTGATTCGGTAGAAAGGTTGACGAATTGGCCGGGTGTCAGGGAGTAGTTGGATGTTGTGCTGAACCACATTACACTTTTGTGGATCATCGCTGAACAACTTCTGGTGTTCCTTGAAGATTCTGATGAGAGGTGCACTATTACTGTCCTGCAAATAGGTATGAAAATTAGTAAGGATTTCAGAGTTGGAAAGCACCGACTCAGTGTTAGTGTTTTCGGGAGAAGCAGGGAAGGTCTCACTGTGGAGGTATGGACCTTTAAATGTGGAGACTGATACCAACACAGTGGGGGGAGTACCTTGATATTGCTTCAGGAGGTTGACGTGGCACAACTGGATCTTCCGACGCCTATCTGGAGTCTCAAGAACGTAGTTGTGGTTGTTCCTGCACTCCTTGATGCGGTAGGGTCCTGAAAACTTGTTTTGCAATGGAGAACCTCGGATAGGAAAATATGCCAACACGAAGTCTCCTTGTTTAAATTTCCTTAATTTGCTGCTATGGTCAAAATGAGTCTTCATCCTCCCCTGGGCTTTCAATAGATTATCATTAGCAAATTTACGTACTCTCTCTAGAATGTGTTTTAAGTTTTGAAGAAACTGGAGCACATTCTGAGGGGTCACTGAAGGTGGCATTACGTAGAGAGTCTTTAAAAGCTTTGAGAGGAGTACGGCACTTACGTCCGTAGAAAATCTCATAAGGAGACACTCCTAGAGATTCATTGTGGAGACTTCTGAAAATGCACATTATGAGATTAAGTTGTTTATCCCAGTCCTTCAAGGTGTCATTGCAGAATTTCTTTAGGAGTGCTTTAATAGTCTGATGACTACGTTCAAGAGAACCCTGTGAAGCAGGATGATAGGGGCTGGACAATACCTGTGTGATGTTGAACTCTTCCAGTGTCTTCTTGAAGAGATCACTGGTGAAGTTGGTGCCACAGTCACTTTGAACCTCTCTTGGAAATCCATACTGGGTGAAAATCTTCAATAGGTGTTTCACCACAGTAGCAGCCGTAATGTTCTTTACTGGAACTGCTATGGGGAATCTGGTGGTAGGACACATGATAGTTAGTATATAGGCGTTGCCAGAACTGGTCCGGGGTAAAGGACCAACACAGTCTATGATGAGTCTGTGGAAAGGTTCCGCAGGCACCTGGATAGGAGTTAATGGAGCCTGGAGAATAGAGATGGTTAGGTTTACCTGCCATCTGACATGTATGACATTGTTGTACGTACTTTTTGACGTCTTTTACCATACCTGGCCAGTAGTAGTCTTTTCTGATTCCGTGGTAGGTTTTGTTAAAACCATAGTGAGACAGAGCTCCGTGGGCCAGGTGTAGAATATCGGGCCGTATGCTGGTGGGAATCACTAGTTGTTCGACATTGGCCCAATCGTCATCCTCTTTCAGCTTACTGGGTCTGTATCTGCGGTAGAGCAACTCATTCTCTAGGAAGAACCCAGGAATACTGTCAGGGTGAATCTCAGCATGGAAGAATAATGGTGTTAATGATTGATCTTCCCTCTGTAACTTACGGAATTCCAAACTGGTAAGATTTGGGGGTAGATTCTGAGGGTCTTGAGGGACAGCGGTAGCAGTAGAGTCAGCTGGTTGCGGGCGTGCAGCTTGTGCACGGGTGGTCACCAAAACCGGAGGAGAAACTTCATCACTTTCTTTGACCTCTGCTGGAACATATTCAAAGATGGGATTATCCACTACAGAGGTACACACCTGGGGTTTGTCCGTGATGATCAGGTTGGACGGTTGCAGATCTTCTGCCAAGTCGTTGCCCAGGAAAAGTTGCATTCCAGGCATGGGAAAAGGCTTTTCCCTGATGGCTACTTGGACTTCTCCGGTCACGAAGGGACAATCCAGGTGGACTCTGGCGAGTGGATACGGAGTGGTAGCAGTGAGGTCAGTGATAAGGACGGTTTCCCCGGTGTAGGTGATGTTAGGCACAGATGATTTCAATATTATTGACTGAAGAGCCACTGTGTCCCTCAAGATCTTCAATTTGAAACGCCCCTCCGAATCTATGCCGTTGGTAGAGACAGTTCCAGGATACAGGTGTTTGCTGAAGAGAGAAAGATCATTAACAGGAACACCAACATTCATCACAGGCTTACCGGACTTAGGAGGAGTCTGTTTGGGTTTAGTAGATTCATTGCTTTTGTATTGAACTTTCCCACATCTATCTATGGTATGTCCATAGAGTTTGCAATACTTACAATACAATTGTGAGGTCGCTTGATCTGTACTCACTTTATCGTAACTGTACCAAGACTTCTTACTGGAAGGTGGTTCTGGTGTCAGCCGGTGGATGAGGCTGTAGGTGTCAGCCGACTTCGCACATTTGATGTAGTCGGTTTCTTCTTTTTCTGCTAGATATAAACGGACGGAAGGGGGAACACGTCTCAAGAATTCCTCAACTAGCATGAGGTTGACGAGTTCTGTAAATGTAGAGACATGTGCTGCTTCCAGCCATTTCATGAAATATCTTTTCTTGGTATTGGCAAATTCTAGAAAGGTGGTGTTACTTGCCTTTAGATAGTCACGGAATTTTTGTCTGTAGCTTTCGGTGGAGAGAAGGTAGGCGTCCAAAACTGCTTGCTTCGGGGTCTGGTAGCCATTCTCAGACGCTAAGGTACTGAGAGTAACTGCAGCTCTGCCTGTGAGATGCACTCTGAGAAGGGTAGACCATTGATCTGCAGGCCAGCTAAGTTTCAAAGGTGGTAAAAAAGACATCAATCTCTGTGTCGGAAAATCCGACACCATTTAATAATCATACAGACAGATAATATTTGCTGCTGTATTACCAACAAGTTACCCATTGAAAACGTAACTTGTAGTGGAATTACCGTCTAAAGAAAACGGGATATCATCACCACACACTATTATAATTCACCACCTATTATGGTGGGAATTATTCTTAAATACATTAGTCTTTGGACTTTACCATCATAAAAACATCTTATATAAATTAACTTAATTATCAATATTAAAGTAGAGTAAATGTGACCCTTCTATCACTTTCTGACATGTGGACAAAGTAGGCCAGGCGTCAGTGAGTGAGGAAGGAGGGCAGCCATTATTGTTTATTGAGACCAGAGGCTCACACGGGAGCAAATTCGGCTCCTGTTAAATTTACTTGGACGTAGTGTTATGGAAACCAAAGGTGTACCATTGTCAACACGCTGTCTACAAATTCAAGTTAAGTGTCTATCCGAAACCCGTTTATCATTCATTTATGGCCATTAATGTCAGGATATAGGGTGACCCGGTTAGATCACGTGGAAGCCTCAAACTAAAGGTAATTAAGCCAGGTCTTTATTGTTCCATGTACTGTATAGTGTTTTCTCTGATATACTTGTCATATATAGGATTCTGGCTTCACAGCTAGCGCACTTTTGGCAGGTCAAGACGAGGAAGCAAGATTTGTGCACCAGTTACTGGGTGATATGGAAGCTACCTCAAAGAGGATAATTTGGTGTCTACACCCTAGTTATACCTGGTGGACTAACCTGCTGTACTATAAGATAAGGAACCTCTTTAATGTATGTAGTTAATTCTGCAGTTTGATTGGCTGCATATATTAATTTAATAAACCCCCCCCCTAATGTGTAGAGGATCGATTTGTGAGATTGAGATTATTGCAGAAATACAGTCCACTTATCATTATACAAATTGCTATCGAAGTATATAAATTAACGTAAATATAAATTCATATAAATTAAATAAATATAAATCTCACAGGTCGGTTCCCACATTATTTGGTCCTTCGAAACCGAATTATTTGGTCATCTTCGAACCGGATGACGGATTATTTGATCCTTTGAACCCACATTTGGTCATCTTAGTACCGGATGAACCAGTTAACCAGTGGATTCATTAAATATACTAGTGCAGTGTTATTTAAACAAAGGCCAGCCAGTCAAAGACGGAAGCGTAGCCTCGAGGGAGCTCAGGAGCCTCCCTCAGTTCAGATCAGCCTTAGTCAGCGGTTTCATGCACACCCACAGATTTGGTGGCGTGTTATTCTGTGAAATGACAGCGCTAATATAGAAGCCAGCCAAATTAGTGACTGTGTCGCGAGATTGTTCACGGATTTCGTGGTGTTACATTTCGCGAGAGATTATCCACGAATTTTGTGGACTTTATTTCGCGAGGTCACTAATAATATTTAATACTTCTAGATAATATTAGAAGTTTCATAGAGGCTAATTAAGAGGCTATTATCAATAATTGTGTATATTATTTCTCCAAATAGAGAATTATTTAATATAAATTGCACTAGTGATCACAGTATAATATTTACTAATTGCCAACCCACAACAGGGTAGGATATGACTAGTTGAACTATTATTGCTCATCCTAGTCCCATTATTACCATAGTCAGTTGTACTATATTGATCAACCTAACACCATTAATGAATGGTCCAGACCCTATTTTGGGTGTAATTTTTATCAACTCGAGTTGAGTTGTATATATAATAATTTACTTATGATCATTACACCTTTGAGTGATTAATTAGTGTCTCTACCATCCTAGGGTGATATAGAAGAGCTAACCTAAAGGTACTTCCAGTGACACTGGTTTATCACTCAAATCATTAGTGTGTATGATTGTATATATATAATGTGTATTAATTTTAAGTGCTAACCTCTAGTAGAGGTAGGATTATTGCCTAGTGAGTGCAGAATTTTACCCTAGGCTACCATCAGTGCTTGTTCAGTATTATGAGCAGCCCAAGTACAAGCCCCACAAGGCTTCACCAACTAGCTAGTATGGATAATGCTGGCAATGAGAAAACTGTCATACATCTAGTACTACAATTGCTGGATTTACCTCAACCTGATCAGACTGCTGACTCATTACAATCCTTCAGCATGGAGTTTGAGTCACTACTAAGAATATTCAGTCTTAAGGTTGATATAACTACTAGTGAATGGATGACCAAAGTAGTCCTTCAACGAAAATTGTCCAGCGATATACTAGATGAATTATATGCACATCAGCATAACACCATCCTGACAGTACAGGACATCACTGAAGGTTTACATTCCATCATAAACAAACGACGAGCAAATGAGGAAGTTAAAGCCTCTTGCAAGCCTTCAGAAATAGAAAATAATAGTCAATTAAAGGGTAAAACAACTACCCCAAATAACCATCAGTCAATTACTCAAACATCAAGTTGCAGAAAATCTGACAATGCAGCAGCAACCTCCAAGCCTACTGTTACTAGTTCACCCAAACCGGTAACTTCCAAACGTGCAGTAGGCTGGGGGACATGTATGTTCTGCAAAAAGAAACATTCAACATACCGTTGTGCTAATTATCCAACCAGAGACACTCGTATGGAGCGACTCCAGGAATTAGGGAGAAGTGCAAGGTGTCTCAAGTCACACAACATAGACTATTGTGATACCCAATTCAACACCTGCAACAGGTGTAGAAGGGGTAGGCACCATGCAGCACTGTGCAAATATACGAAATTAACGTATTCAAGACCCAAGGTGGAAGATAGCATTCCCACCACAGTACAGTACTGCAAGGTGCAACCAACAAAGAGTGTCCAATCGGCAAAGTCTAAAGGTAATACGACTTTGCCTACTGCCCAAATTACCATCCTGAATAAGAGGGCCAAGGTCCATACCCGTGGGTTGTTTGACCAAGGATCCCAGAGAACATATATCACTAAAAAGTTGGCAGATGAACTACAATTAAGGCCTGTAGCCCAGATGTCATTCAACATCTCAGGGTTTGTAACAGATGCAGGACCTCAAGTCTACCAGGTGGTACAACCATCAGTACGTTTAGGCAGGTACGTCTGTCGAGTACAAGCCATTGTGGTGGACAAAATACCAGTAGACCTACAAGTTCAAGGTCTGAGAGCAACAGCCAAATTCCTGAGAAATAGAGGAATAAAATTGGCAGATAATATTAAGTCTGATCACCTCACCGACTTCGGTCTCCTTGTAGGGACAGACTATTGTCATCGATTCATCGGTAGCCCTACTAAATATCAGGGTATAACCATGTTAAACTCTGCAGGAGGTAAATTACTCTCAGGCCCAGTATCAAGCCTGAGGAGACCTATGACTGCAGATAAACAATACTAGTAGAAATCTAAATTTGTCAGCTGATTATATTTCTCCAGTAGCATTATACTAAGGAGATTACAGCTGACTATAGTAACAGAGGTTGATGTTAGTATCATCATTTAAAGCTGGAGATGAGTTCATGAGGCCTCAGTGGCAAATCAGTGAACAGTAGCTTAAGCAGCTACAAGTCACTGCGACCAATGTCACTGAACCCACTGCAGTCTCAGAACCATACTTTACTTTAATGATGAGCTATTCAGTCTTCTGAATCAATTAATTAAATTAAACCCTAATAAATATGGTGACTGATTTGATACATTTATTATTTAATCAAGATGTATTCCATGGGCCTCAGTGTTTATATATCAGTGACCAGTTACCTGAAGAAACTTCAAGTTATATCTAATGTCACTGATCTCACTGCAGTCCCTGAATCATACTTGACTGTAGTACTTGATCACATCCAGTCTTCTGGGTTAAATAATATGTAATTAGGCTTGAATATTAGCCTTTCAAGAGTTGACAGGGAAATGAAATCGCATTAGACTTCTAACCCCTGCAACTCTAGTACGGGACATCCGTCCTGTACGAACAGACGCACAAATGTGTGATTACTAACTGCTAACATCAAATTAATCAAATAATTCGAAGGAGGTGTATCGGTGTTCGTCTGTTCTAAATAGGACTTCGACCCGTGAGCAGCCCCCTGGGGAATTATGTCGGAAAATCCGACACCATTTAATAATCATACAGACAGATAATATTTGCTGCTGTATTACCAACAAGTTACCCATAGAAAACGTAACTTGTAGTGGAATTACCGTCTAAAGAAAACGGGATATCATCACCACACACTATTATAATTCACCACCTATTATGGTGGGAATTATTCTTAAATACATTAGTCTTTGGACTTTACCATCATAAAAACATCTTATATAAATTAACTTAATTATCAATATTAAAGTAGAGTAAATGTGACCCTTCTATCACTTTCTGACATGTGGACAAAGTAGGCCAGGCGTCAGTGAGTGAGGAAGGAGGGCAGCCATTATTGTTTATTGAGACCAGAGGCTAACACGGGAGCAAATTCGGCTCCTGTTAAATTTACTTGGACGTAGTGTTATGGAAACCAAAGGTGTACCATTGTCAACACGCTGTCTACAAATTCAAGTTAAGTGTCTATCCGAAACCCGTTTATCATTCATTTATGGCCATTAATGTCAGGATATAGGGTGACCCGGTTAGATCACGTGGAAGCCTCAAACTAAAGGTAATTAAGCCAGGTCTTTATTGTTCCATGTACTGTATAGTGTTTTCTCTGATATACTTGTCATATATAGGATTCTGGCTTCACAGCTAGCGCACTTTTGGCAGGTCAAGACGAGGAAGCAAGATTTGTGCACCAGTTACTGGGTGATAAGGAAGCTACCTCAAAGAGGATAATTTGGTGTCTACACCCTAGTTATACCTGGTGGACTAACCTGCTGTACTATAAGATAAGGAACCTCTTCAATGTATGTAGTTAATTCTGCAGTTTGATTGGCTGCATATATTAATTTAATAAACCCCCCCCTAATGTGTAGAGGATCGATTTGTGAGATTGAGATTATTGCAGAAATACAGTCCACTTATCATTATACAAATTGCTATCGAAGTATATAAATTAACGTAAATATAAATTCATATAAATTAAATAAATATAAATCTCACAGGTCGGTTCCCACACTCTGTCTCAACGAATGGTGGCATTAACTTACTTGCATGGGAGATATTGAAACTTACAGAAAGACTAGCGGTAGCTTGCTGGCGTTGAGTGTGATATGTAGTTTGCAACGTGAGTTCTTGTTGACGAAATTCTATAGTCATAGCCGCTTGCTGTTTGTCATGCTCGCGTTGTATCTCCAGGTGGCGTTGTTTTGCTTCAAGCTGTACTCGCTCACGCTCTCTGAATAGGACCATCTCACGTTCTTGCTCTTCTTTCCTCATTGCAGCCTCTCTTTCCTGCTCTTCTTTCCTTATTGCAGCTTCTTCTTTCCTCATTTGTAGAGCTTCTTTCGCCAGGGCTGCCTCTCTTTCTCTCATGTGGATAGCTTCTTGCTGTTGCTCCCTCTCGAGCTTTGCGAGTTCGAGTTTGAGTTTCATAGTTGCCAGAGCATTTTTATCTGCATTAGAATGAGTTTCGTGAGTTTCAGAGTCAATCTTCCCTTCATCTAAGAGGTGATCCATTAATAAGTTGTGCAAGTAATTTTTGTTGGCTCCTTGGGGGACCTCTAGTTGATACTCGTGGGCAAGAGCTTGTAATTCAGTCCTCTTGGCACGACATAAGGTCCCTATTTCACCTGCTGGATCGTTACGAAAAGCTTGGAGACGAAACATGGTGAAAGATAGCAAATAAATGTACAACGAATGTAGTTGTGATATGGGAAATGTCAGAAACAGGATAACGTGGCAACTGGTAACTATCCTGTGGAATTTTAATCTTTAACAGTTAACGTTAATTTTAGGATGGTAAATGATTAGTCAATCAAAATCGCAGGAAATCTTGTACCCGGTACTCAATGTAAGAGAATAAGGGCAAGAAAATCCTACTAAATAAATGAAACTGAGTTTCTAAAACAAATGAAACATTTAAGTGCTCCAAAAGTGAATAAGGTAGTCCAAGAATGAAGGCATACCTTGCCGAGTCTCTATAGGACATAAGCAAGGGGTTTCCCACTAAATGAAATATGATACTTACAGAATTAGCGAACTTTGTGCTCTGAAAAAAGACAGCTAATTCCCTACCTAAGTAAATATCATCATCTCTGACCGACGTGTAGGGGTGCGAGTGTCAACTGGTGACGAGAACTGCTGCTGAGGTCCAAACTCAGCAACGTAGTCCGTGCTAGAGGAACTATGGCCCTCTATATCCTCCTTCGGTCGGATTGCAGAAGATAGGGTGCTTTGACCCGAAGACAAACCAAAGTACCAGGGTACCACAATGATGATCTGCTGATAATATGAGAAATATCCTAGGGACAAAAGGTGGTAAACACGAGTAATAACACTGAGGGAGAGATGACCAATTAAGAGAATGACTGAGGCCTATAGTCACCACGTAATCTAAAGTTATCCACCACTCACCATATGCTACTCTCGGAATGCACATTACACACAGCACCATATAAATCCCGCATTAAATGTGACGGGAAAGTGTTGGAGTGTAGATGTTCGGCACTCCTCCAATGGCAGGTGTCAATGCCTGTCACATTTACAAAAAAAAAGATAGACTGCCTGCCTGTTGTGTGTGGTAAGTGAGAGGGTGGAACACATAAAACACAAAGTATGAACAATGAAACTTTAATATACTTTAAACACAAGTAAAAATAAAGACAAGTCCCGTGGCAATGAACAGTGCAATTAAACAAGTCAAAAAACAATATAACATAAATGATTAATAAGGATGAAGTTTACTCCACAATAATATAAATATACAGTGAAAAATAATCAGGTGCTGAGAATATTGGCTATTGCTGAGACCTCCCTTAGTATACAGAGCCAGAGAGCTTAGTATGCCAGAGAGAGATGTCAACTCTTAGAGCACAAAGAATATTCTGAAGTTGATGGCTGGTTGAAGCTCAGACATCGACTCAGGTAGATGGCGCTGAGGTGCAGTGTGCAGGTGTGCAGTCGGCGAGTCACCAATCAGGAGCAGGCAGGCTGGGACAGTTAGTTGGCTGGTTGATGACGAGCCGGTGTGGAGTTAGGAGTTTAGGGTACGTTTTGCCTCCTGGTCAAAACATTTTGTGCTACTGGTGGACGTATCTTGAATGTAACATCTTATACTTGTAGAATAAATGTAACTTTAGGTAGGGAAGAGCAGGCTCAATCTCTCTTGAAAGAGATTATCATCACAATAACCAGACCTTATAACCTGTTCCTATAACATAACTGATAGATTAAGGACCTGCCCGAAACGCTGCGTGTACTAGTGTCTTTACAAAAATGTTAACACCATGCTACGTATCCTCACAAACCCAATGTACATTCTTGAATATATAAGAATATAAATAAATTAATAAATAACCCATTTTTATTTGTTATTGAATAGGAAATAATATTTTCCATGAGCGATATTATGAGAACAAATTTATTCTGGCATCATGTTGCATCATCTTGCAGCTACTTGTGTCTATTTTAAAATTTATTATGTGTGTTAAGAATTTATATTAATAGCGTGAATAAAGATAAAATAACCGTAATAACTGATAACATAATTATCAGCTGTAAGAAACTGCAGTATTGCCCTGCTGTAATAACCGCTCGTAGTGATCTCAGGTAATTACCAATTGTAAAGAAAAGCAGCAATAACCTGCAGTAATAACCAGAAGTAAAAACCTTTTTTTTAAGTTTGCTATAATAGCTCGCCTTAAAATGGTGCAGTAATAACACATCATAATAGCCTGACGTAATAATGAGCAAAAATAACACGAATAATTCCAGATAAAATCCATCACTAATTATAAAACACAAAAACATGCTGTAACACCCTGTATAACTAGCTCCTCGTAATTCCCCGCCTCAATAACCCGTCTTAAATAGCCTAATAACGTTTACGTAATAGTCTGATATAATAACCAACTATAACAATCAGTTTGTGTAAATGATCAGACGTAACAATCAGTTGTTAAACTATCCTTAGTGACCTGTTATAATAACCCGCCTTAATAATCGCTCTCAATATCCTGAATGTAAAGCAAGATGGTATAACAACCTGAAATTATATCTCGAATTAAAAACCTACGAGAATAGCTTGTAATAATAACTCATAGTATAACCAACAGTCATAGCATGTTGCAATAAAATCCCCGAGTAATAACCGATATGTTCAGTTTTAATTGTTATTGAAGCCAAACTTCTGAGGTGACTTTATGTTTTATCTGTTTATGTCGGTTGTTGAGTTTATTACGTGTTTGGGGAATTTATATTAAACTGTTGACTTAAGGTAAAAGGAAGGTTCCGTGTACCATGGGGTCGACCTGAGGATCATCGTGACCCCAGCGGGTGACCCCACAGACTCACCTGAGGACAGTCGTAACCCCAGCGGGTGACCCCCCACACTGACCTGAGGACCATTGGGACCCCAGCGGGTGATCCCCCACACTGACCTGAGGACCATTGGGACCCCAGCGGGTGACCCCAGACACTGACCAGAGAACCATCGTGACCCCAGTGGGTGACCCTACACACTGACCAGAGGACCATCGTGACCCGTAGCGATTGAAACTGCAGAATTATCCTGTTACCAACCCCAGCTTACTATAGTGACAGGCCTGTCACCATACACAGACGCTTATTTAGAAATGGTTCTCCCAGCTTGCTATAGTGACAGGTCCAGCACCATACCCAGGCACCCATACAGAGCTGGGCCTCCCAGCATGCTATAGTGACAGGTCCAGCACCATACCCGGGCACCAACATACAGCTGGGCAACGCAGCTTTTTATTGTTTTAGATAATATCCAGCACAAAACATGCTTCAACACCTTGTATAACCAACTTTCGTAATTCCCCCGCCCAATAACCTGTCACAACTAGCCAAATATCCATGACATCGAAATAGTAAGTGAACTAGTGAACAGTGATCACACAGAATTCAGATTTGACATAGAATGGAATAGATCTTTACGAGAAAATTCTATTAAAATAAAAAATAGCCTGATAACCTTTACGTAATAGTCTGATGTAATAATCGACCATAACAATTAGTATGTTTAAATGACCAGACGTAGCAATCAGTTGTTAAACTATCCCTAATGACCAGTTATAATAACCCACCTCTGTAATATCCTGAATGAACAGCAAACTGGTATAACAACAAGCAAATATAACTTGCACTAAAAACCTAAAATAATAACCTGTTGTAATAATATCCCAGAGTAATGACATATATGTATAATTTCTTTTTAAACCCCAATTATATCTTTTGTTTTTAGTCGCTTTTAATTATTGAAACCAAACTTCTGAGCCGACTTTATTTCATTTTATTTTAAATATTTATTTTAGTTATTTATATATACAAGAGCACCATACCCAGACGCCTATATACGAATGGTCAACCCAGCTATATTTTTTTTTTTTTTTTTTTTTTTTTTTTTTTTTTTTTTTTTTTTTTTTTTTTTTTTTTTTTATATAAAAAGAGTTGTTACATTCTTGTACAGCCACTAGTACGCATAGCGTTTCGGGCAAGTCCTTAATCCTATGGTCCCTGGAATACGATCCCCTGCCGCGAAGAATCGTTTTTTCATCCAAGTACACATTTTACTGTTGCGTTAAACAGAGGCTACAGTTAAGGAATTGCGCCCAGTAAATCCTCCCCGGCCAGGATACGAACCCATGACATAGCGCTCGCGGAACGCCAGGTGAGTGTCTTACCACTACACCACGGAGATATTCTGTATATGGCTGTACATTCTTGAACAGCCACTAATAGTGGAGCGTTTCGGGCATGTCCTTTATGCAATGTTCCCTGGAATACGATCCCGCGATAAATCGTTTAACAACCAGGTACCCATTTTACTGCTGAGTTAAACAGAGGCTACACTTAAGGATTTACACCCAATAAATCCTCCCCGGCTTGAATACGAACCGAGGAAAAGGCGCTCGGAAATTTCTAATTTTTAATGAAACAATAAAGGTTTTTACTTTTCATTGAGAAGTATTTTGAGGGGATGTGCTAAATTATCACATCATGACTACAATTGAAAACTTCCTAAATGATCAATGAGTAGTAGCAATAGATTCATCATTATCAAACTTCCTACTTTTATGAGGTGAAGAGCCACTTGCCCAGAGAGAGTATGGGAGCAGTAGAAGTAAATGTGGTTAATGACTCTCTAACTCAACAGTCCATTCACCACAAATTCAACTTTAAGAGAAGAAAGGTGACCAAAAACCTTTTGCAGAGTTTTAGACAGATGGAATAATTTACGCCAGAGTGTGAAGGAAGCCACAACCATGGGGAAATTTAGAACCTTTACATGACAAGGATTATAAGGAAGACAGAAAACCACAGGTGTAGCTCAAATTGCATACCACCACTTGGGTAATTACTAAACACCATCATCAACAAACATTTATCTAGCATTAAAATAAATGTGTTAATATTCTGATAGCCTTTTAATAAATGATTTTATTTTTATTTACTTACCAAAGTAAATTTTATATATATTTACTTACTTTATTTATTTACCGAAGGAGACAGTAATATTAATAAGAAGAGGATAGCAAGGGAGCGTAGGAGAAGACAATGAACAGAAAAAGGGAGAAGAGAGAAAGAAAAGGAAAGAGAAAGAAAGATAAATGGAAGGGGTAAGCTTATGTTAAGTCACGTTTGTTAGAAACGTGACTTAACAACCTTGCTATCCTCTTCTTATTCCTATTACTATCTCCTTCGGTGGTTATAATAGGAGCTGCCTCGTATGGGCCAATAGGCCTTCTGCAGTTCTCATTATTACTACTATCCCCTACACCTTACTTTCCTCCTCAGCTCTCTCTTGCCTATTTATTGCCTGTCCCTACCTCCTCATCACAATCGACTTGAGAATGGTCCAGGACGGACCGAAACGTCGTCGTCCCTTCAACTTCTAGTGTGTGGTCTGGTCAACATACTTCAGGAAATATTCTGTTTCATTGTTCCGCCTTGATAACAGCTAAATGCTTCACCTGTCTTATACCAAGTAAAATGAAAGATGTAGGGATCATATCCTCTCTCATTCGGGTAGTCTAACCCGATAGTGACTCTGTTAACATGCGAGGGTGGACTAAGAGAGATGAGCCGCTGATTAGACGATGACCAGGATGTTTAGATACATCCCTAGAGGGTTGACAGTCGCTGACGCACCCCGCCATTTCAGCGATTCAGTGAGACACTGTTTTTTATTTTTGTGAGTTGACATGAATAGGACCTTTTAAACTGAGGTTACGTGCAATGTAGGTGAACTAAGCCCGATTCTCCTTCATTTTTTTTAAGTTCTATTCGCGTTAAGAAATGGAAAACACTAAGGAGTCAAGCTGTCTTACCTGTTGAGATGTGTAGGATCTTTAAACTATGGTTACTTGGAATGTAGCTGGACTAAGCACGACTCTGCATTTTTTTAATTCTATTCGGGTTAAGAATGGTAGATTAAGATTGAAGACTGGCTTATGACACTCATTACTCTTTAAAAATGTTATTTTGGGCAGCAGAAAGCTGATTTCCACTTTACATTACAAGCACTAAAAACAGTCACACAGTAATATTTTATTTGGTGATGGTCACACAGTAATATTTGATTTGGCTTTGGATGTAATGGAGATGGACTAGATATGATATATATTTCAAAAATGTTATTTTGGACCACAGAAGGATAATTTTCCATGTTACATTGTCTGTTACAAGGACTAAAAACAAGCACACAGTAATATTTATATGGTAGAATAAGATTGAAGACTGGGCTAGGACACTCGTTACTCTTAAAAAAAGTTATTTTGAACAGCAGAAAGCTTATTTCCATGTTACGTTATAAGGACTAAAAAACAGTCACACAGTAATATTTTATTTGGTGATGGATGTAATGGAGATGGACTAGACATGCTTTACATTTCAAAAATGTTATTTAGGACAACAGAAAGATGATTTTCCATGTTACATTGTGTGTGTGTGTTACAAGGACTAAAAACAGTCACACAGTAATATTTATGTGGTAGAATAAGATTTAATTATGGCTTGCGACACTCTTTACTATTACAATTTTGTATTTGGGAAAAGAACGATGTTTGCATGCTGGTCACATTACGTAACGTTACGAGGTGTAAAACACACAGTAGCATTGATTTTGATTTGGTATAAGGAGATTGATGACTGCCTTACAACTGTTGTTGTTGTTACTCTTAAAACCTGTTATTTGGGGAAAGAATGATGTTTGCATATTCCGTTACGTTATGTCACACTATGTTGCAAGAATAAAAAAATTTAATATCATTATTATTATTGTCGTTGTTATTGTCTTAAGTGTTTTATAAAAGAATAAAATTATATATGAATGGGTTTCCTCCCCCTAACTACTTATTATTCTGAATACAGAGAAATACATGTAGAGTGGTAAGCCGGAGGGATGACAAGTGAACAGTGGGTGGTAGGTAAGTGTAGATGGAGAGGGAAGGGGGGAGCAGGGAAGCACCCCTAGTGGTATTACGCATCTCTGATGTAAACAAGCAATAGTGCTGTCTCCAGTAGGCTAGAGGTAACATGGCCCAGATGTGAGACCCACTGCTCCCACCCCAACCTGTCCTCCACCAGGTGTTAAACTCTCTCTTACTTCAGATGCGGAGACCCCTTGTGTGATATGGTGAGGGGGTGACAGTCAACAACAACAACTATGGAAGCTGAGGCGGAGATGAACAGATACACACACACCTCCTTCTGTACTGTAAAATAAAACTATCAACATGGAACAGCCTACCCGTCAACATATTTTTTAAGCTAACACAGAATAAACAGAATATATGGACCTTCCTTATTCTACACAGTGTTACAGACACTATGAGTTGTAGGTGACTCCCACGACCCCCTATTACCTTCTAGCACTTTCCATACATCATATTATCCACTCCCCTACCCATGCGGCATGTGGTATGTGCCATGTGGCATGTGGCAGGTATGTGGAACTCCATAGAGGGTGTAGGCTGAAGGGGCGGTGGGGGCATTGTATACAAATATTGAGCACACCTCACTCCCCATCTCAGCAGCGGTAGGGCGAGGCACCGTGAACACCTTTTACTCAAAGACTCTGAGTGTAGGACACGAACTAATGACCCCCTCTTGGAGTGTGTGTTGAAGGCCTTCTGGGTGTTGTGAGACTCGAGTGCTATGGCGTAGGCGGCGGCAGCGGCGGCGGCAGTGGCAGTGGTAAGAAATGTCCCATTTGAAATACACACATGCACACACACACACACACACACAGCTCCTTCACACTGTCAACTATGCAGACTGGGAACATCTTAACATTTGCTAACATACCACAAACCTTATTGTTTAAGCAGAAGAGGGAGGGAGAGTGTGAGACCCACCTGCCAGTGCCACCCTAGGTGGCACTGGCAGGTGCCTAGGTGGATCCCTAGGTGGATCCTTCACATCCCCTCGTGCCCTCCACTTCACTCTTTCTTCCCTAACCGTACACCTAAATTTATCCGGTCTCCAAGCCCTGTGTTCTCATGTGTGTGGGGCCTCTCCTCGCTCAACATACCCATCTCATTCCCTTCATAATATTATTATTATTTATTTAACTATATATATTTTTTATTAATACATTAAGCGCATCTGCATTTGTGCACCTACCCTAGACTATATGAAGGGAATGCAGTGTGTCAAAAAGCTAGCTACGTGATGCTAAAAATTCCCCATCACACTGGATGGATAGTCATACAGAGGCATGTGATAAGTAGTTTGCACTGATAGACTCTGCGTTCGTTATGAGGATATCATGAGCACAAGAGTGAATAAGGTAGCAGTGATAATAAAAGTCCCCATCTCGCAGGATGGTTAGTCATACAGGACCATATGTTTAGTAGCCTGCACTGACAAATTTTGGGTACACTGTGAGGATATCTTCAAGAATACGAGAGTGAATAAAGTAACTGCGAAGCTCCAGGTACCTCATGCCAACTGGTATGAAAGGTCTAATAATTGGGCATTCAGTGATGTATTGTTGGAGATCATGCTGCAGTTCCTGCTCGCAGATTTTGTACCTGGAGTGCTCAGGATTGGAAGATCCGTCACCTGTAGCCACCTGCTACAGGTAACGGTATCCCAACCTGATCCTGGCAACCACTGTATCGCACAGTCTGGTGCACGTTTTGTGCTGCCCATAGATATAGGTTTCAGATTTAAACAAACCATAGCTTTTAATACTAGTGCTTTCAGGTCGTTGGGAGCCAGTAATTTCTTTCCTATCAGACCTGAGTGTTTGGATCAATATAGTTTTGACAGCAGAGATGGGGATACCTAGATCTAATTCAACTTCATCTTTGTTGCGCGCTAATTTGGCTGCAATGTCTGTCTCATTATGATGGGTTAGATTTATGTGTGAAGGTGACCATACAAAGGAGATTCGAGACCCTTTACTCTGTGCAGCAATTAGGTCATTTATAATTGGTAGTATGAGGTTCTTGTTGTCGATCTTCCAGGAGACGTTTTCGATTGCTTGAAGAGCAGACTTTGAATCACGAAATATTATTCCTCCTCCAATGTTTTTTAATGTACTGGTAGCTAGTTGTAATGCTGCTAGTTCTGCGTGTGTGGGGGTCAGCCAGCTGTTTAACCTGACACTGACAGTCTTTGTGCAAATAATATTTCTATAAAACTTACATGCTGCTTCAGTCCGTCCAGTACTAGATTGGACTGAGCCGTCGGTGTAGACACAATGTTCGTGAGATCTTAAATTCTTGATGGAGGAGGCAATTGTTTTGAGTGCAACAGCTTTGAGAAGAGCAAGATTTTCATTATCTTTCTTGGTGACAGGTGTGTATGAATCTTGAATGGTGGGGTACAGATAAAGAGGAATATCAGAGACAGCTAGATTGCACTTCAAAGGAATGTTGAATTTAATGAGATTGTAGGCATTTTTTCTCACCAATTTATCAAAAAAGGAGTAAGTTGGTATGAGGCACCAGTCAATAGGGGTGTTAACAGCAGTAAATCATTTGTCTCTGAACAATGCAGGAGATATAGGGACTCTGATGATTTTAAGGCAAACGGTTGTGTTGACTTGCATGATTCTCTCTCAAGTATGTTTGGAAGCGTCAGTTCTTCCATCATGTAAATTCCACTGATGCTACTTAACTCAACGTTACCGACACACACACTTTCATCTTACACCAATTCCTCCTCCACACCTGTTCCTATCCTTTCTCCTTCTACCCCTACATACCTCCTTTTTCTACCCCCTTCCACCCCCCGGGCGACACACACACCCCGCTGCGAGAGACACACTGCGCCCAACCGGATACCTCCCACTACCCAGGAGACGGCACCCAACTCTTTAGCTCTGACAGGTGAACCATAACTTTTCCTATACTTACTCATTCTTCCCTTACATACCCCCTTTTCTACCACCTTCCCACCCCAGCGAAGCACACACCCCCACGAGACACACCTAGCGCCCCGACCGCGCCTGGGACACCTCCCAAACCAACCCCCGGAGACGTGGGCCCTGCATTTACCTATCGCAGGTGAGTCGCACAGTCTACGTCTTAATTTACCCTACTACTGTGACTGCCAGACGAGGGCTTCTACAGGTTACATGAACATGTGGTTGGCAGGTAAACCAACATCACAGTGTACCTGACCTCTTGGTTTACCAGACAAGCAGTTCCACAATACTGAGAACTTCGTGGTTGCCAGACATGCCAGCTTTCCTGTGTACAAAACATATAGTTTTCAGAAAAGCAATTTTGCAGTATACATGACAACTTCGTTACTAGGTGAACATCTCCAGAGTATACATGACAGCCTCGTTGCCAGACAAGCCAATTCTGCAAAATACATGACCTTTTGGTTATAAGACACGCAGCTTCTCAAACAATAATCTCTCATTCTCACAGCTGCCAGGTCAACTGAACTGTATACATGAATACGTGCCTGTCAGGTCAGCTCTGCAGTATACATGAATACGTGGCTGTCAGGTCAGTTTTACAGTATACATGACCACGTGGCTGTCAGGTTCGCTTTACAGTATACATGACTACGTGGTGAGCGAGCTACAAAGTATACATGATCACGTGATATCTACAGTGCAACCGTTGATTAATGCCAACATAAGTAAACACACTGGTGACCTCTGATGACCCAGAGGTCATAACAGTCTTGACACGAGTCAACGTTTTCATTCTTAAAAAACCAAGAGTCTTGTATTAAGACTTTTCTCATAAGTACTTCAGGGCAGTTTTCACTCCTTAATGGTTATCACTTCCTTCAGATAAAGGTTCTTAGTGTCACTTAGTGTTGAGGTGAAGGTCTATATACAACCCGTCCTCCAAATAGAACGTCACATTTGTGACGTATACTCTACCTAAGGCCATAAATTGTCGTACAAGACAATGGTAGCAGCTCGCGAAATTTTCATATTCTACCGTATTCTGTTTTGGGTCCTCTGATAGATTAGGATCATGGATCTTTAGTACGATATTTTCTTGACGTTGGGAAACCTTAGGAGGACGGGCTACTATATAATACTTTGTGAGTCTTGACTAATCAGGAAGAGTCATGGTCAGTGTGTGGGGGTCACCCGCTGGGGTCACGACGGCCCTCAGGTCGACCATAAATTCCTTTTCTTCCTTTTACCTTAAGTCAACCTTTTAATATAATTCCTCAAACACGTAACAAATTCAGCAACCGACATAAACAGATGAAATATAAAGTCACCTCCGAAGTTTGGCTTCAATAACAATTATAAGCAACTCAGAATAAAAGATATAACTGGGGGTTTAAATGGTACTTAATATGTAAAGTTCACTACGGGCTCACCATAGCCTGTGCTACTTGGAACTTTTTGTTCCGAGTAGATGAATCCCAGGCAAAAACAGATACTTAATATAATATTTTATAACGAAATTTCTACTTGTTATAATTACAATTGTCTATTATTGAAGGTTGTTACTGTGGGTCATTATAACAAGAGGCTATTTTTTTATATTATTACAGCAGGTAATTATAACAACAGGCTATTATTGTAAGGTATTACTGCAGATCATTTAGTGGTGAATTATGGAATATATTACTTGTTACAACATGCTATTACTGCATATTATTACCGCAGGTTATTATTGCAACAGGCTCTTATTGAATGGTATTATTACAACAGGTAATTATTGTACGTTTTTACTGATAGCTATTAATACAGCAGACTTTTGCTGTAGGATATTACTGATTGCTATTAATACAACAGGCTTTTTGCTCTAGGTTATTACTGCAAGTTATTTTCACAACAGCGTATTATTAGAGGGTTTTAATACCGGTTATAGGAGCAGGTTGTTATTCCGGGTCGCTGCTAATTGATATTTATTTATTTATTTATTTATTTATTTATTTGTTTATATACAAGAAGGTACATTGGGTTTGAGAGAATACATAGCATAGTATTTACAATCATGTAAAGCCACTAGTGCGTGCAGCGTTTCGGGCAGGTCCTTAATCTAAAAATTATGCTGAATAGTGGGGCGGAATATTATAACAGATTACTAATGAAGTTTTAACAACTTGTTGTTAAGTCTGGTCATTTACACATGTTGGTTGCTGTGGCTTGCAATTACACCAGGCTATTAGGAAATAGTTATTTCTTAAGTTATTACGGGAGGATATTAAGGCAGGTTATTGGGGTGTGGAGTTATGAGGAAGTTGTTATACAGGGTGTTACAACATGTTTTTGTGTTTTATTATTTCTGCAAGATATTACGTGCAGAAATAACTTTGATTTTAAATTTGCACGTTTTTGCATCAGGTTATAATTATGTGTTATTACTTGAGATTATTAGGGTGAGTTATTATGTCAAACTTTTACAGGTTATTACTTCCTGTTATTGCTGCCATTCTTTACAGTTGATTATTATCTGAGATCACTACGAGTTGTTATTAGAGCAGGATAATACTGCAGTTTTCCAAACACTTATTAAACTCAGCAACCGACATAAACAGATGAAACATAAAGTAAGTAAGTAATTATCAAAAAAAGGCACCAAACCGGGAAGGCTATGTAGCGCCATCAAATGTGCAACCAGATACCCACACCCACGTACAGACTGGCGAAGCGACTCAACGGCTTGCTGACTCCTTATGTCCCTTGCGCCTTCAGCCTGAAGTCTCCAAAAGAATTTGTTGACTTACTGCGGGGAACACGGGCCACAGGGATAAGAGCCTCATTGGACGTAGAATCACTGTTTACCAACGTACCTGTGGATGAAACAATCGGGATGATAGCGGACAGAGTGTATCGTGATCCGGTCTGTACTCCTCTTGACATACCAGAAAACATTCTAAGGAAACTACTCCAAGCTTGTACTAAAGAGGCACCCTTCTTGAGCCTGGATAGGCACATGTATAAGCAAGTAGATGGGGTCGCCATGGGTTCTCCCCTAGGTGTCCTGTTTGCGAACTTCTACATGGGTACCATCGAACAAAAGGTCTTAG
>NC_091203.1:32822257-32829757 GCF_040958095.1 Procambarus clarkii | reverse complement strand
AATTAACAGCGTTAGCGTTTCCATCTTAATTAAGGCATAATTTAGCCAGAAAATTCCCAGCCATCATGACGCTAAGCGTCGATTGCTGGCTTAAACATGAAGTCTCCCACACATGTTGGAGAAATATAGAGTTCAGTTAATTACTCTTTCTTTCTAAAATTATTTTTCTTTATGAAAGAAATAACCATTTTGCATGCTTATGCGTACTGAGCTCGGCTATTTACCCAAATTAATTATTCCAGTAAAATATTACTGTGGCGTAAAATAAATATACGTCAACCCTTCTTGTTCAATTTGTGCAATGTTAATTAGATCAATTGCCTTACGAGGAAAGGTATTATTATCCAATATATTTATTAGTGATGATAGTTTAAATTTTATTCCTTCAGTTTCCCAAATAATTAATAGTAAACCGAAATGGTTTAAGTCCGGGATCACTATGAGCGTCTCTGCGCATGCGTGATCGGGTGTGGTTGGAGGAAGGAGTCCTGCTTCAAGCACAGAGCGTCGCATGGTGCACACGTGCCTCCACAGACTGCAGCCATTTAACAAGTTCACGTGTTAAAACTGTTCAATTACGCATCTTCAAAGATAGTAAAGGCCTGCAATCACACGTCCACAGCAGTGAACGTCAGGGACTGGCAGACGCAATATCAGCAGGCTTTAGTATTCCAACATGCCTACGTTAAGTATACATTTTAGTCTGATGCATCACTCTAGATTATATATTTGTGGGTAGCCTGTCATTAGGTTGTGTGAAGACCACCAATACAATGTTAGTTTCTTTCAGTTTTATTTCCGATTTCAGTGAACATTGGAATAATTTCTAGCCTAGTCAAATGCTACTGAAATTTCCCTGATTACAGCGTGTAGACGAGGATGAACAAGCATTTCTTCCACCACCTACGATGTTCACCACTGGTGTTTCTTCTTTATTGGGACGCTGTGATCACGACTACGAGTAGTGAAACGGATTTAGTGACACGTCTCACACCTAAGACTAAATCTCGTTGCGTAGAAAATTTGACTAATGCCATTATTAATTTCTATATATGTTTCCATTTACGATGATCAAGATGAATAATATAAAGCAATAATTTACTGTTTAGTATTCAATAAGTTTGCATTTATTATTTCTTAGGATTTAGTAATATTTCAAAAAAATTATCATTTAATATTTCATGATCCTTAAGAATCTACATTCTAGTTAAGATTCTATTATTTTAGTAACCTCATTAACGAACTGGTGACGAACCACACTGGTTTCTAGATATATATGAACTTCTAGAAATACCCCCCCCCCAAATGTTGATATTTGAGGCTTTTAACTTTAATCAATTAATAATACAGTCCATTCATTTTCTTTAACCGATTGTTAAATAATTTAACATACATATACATTGGTTCTATAGTGGCAGTCTTATAATCTCTTTATTCGTTTTCCCTCTTTTCTCAAAAGTGGGTGGACATTCGATTATAATAATTCTCATAATTAAATAATTCCATATTTGAGTCAAAGCCCCAGATACCCAACAGGAGAGGAGTTATGAGGAAGTTGTTACACAGGGTGTTACAACATGTTTTTGTGATTTATAATTTATGCAAGATATTACGTGCATATAACTTTGATGTTATTTATGCTCATTATTGCGTCAGGTTATTATGATGTGTTATTACTGGATATTATTAGGGCGAGTTATTATGTCAAAATTTTGCAGAAGGTTATTACTTCCGATTATTAATTCAGGTTAATAATAAGATAAGTTCGCGGGATAATCCTACAGTTTTGTATGGCTGATAATTAAGATTGGTTATTTATCTTTATTAAAACTATTCTCATAAATTCCTAATACACGTACTTTATTCACCTCACCTGAGGTAAATAAATTACTGGGTTGAGGATTTTATTAATATGGAAATCATGGTCAGTGTGTGGGATCACCCACCGGGGTCGCGACGGCCCTCAGGTCGACCCCATGCTTCAACTTTCCTTTAAGCTTAAGTCAACAGTTTAATATAAATTCCCCAAACACATAATAAACTCAACAAACGACATAATCAGATGAAACATAAAGTCACCTCAGAAGTTTAGCTTCAATAACAATTAGAAGCGAGTCAGAATAAAGATATAACTGGGGTTTAAGTGATATTAATATAATATTTTATTTCGAAATTTATGGAAGCTTATTGTTGTGGAATATTAAGGAGGGTTATTGTGGTGGATTATGATGGAAAGTTATTGGGGTGGATTAATATGGAGGGGGTATTGTGATGGTTTAATATGAAGGGGTATTGTGATGGATTATTATGGTGGGTTATTGTGGCGAATTTATATTTAGGGTTATTGTCGTGGATCATTATGGATGGTTTCTGTGATGGATTATTGTGGTGAATTATTATGTAGGATCTTGTATTGGATTAATATATAATGTTATCGTTGTCGATTATTCTGGGGGATGATTCTCATGGATTATTAGGGAGGGTTATTGTGGTGATTATTATGGAAGATGGTTTTGATGGATAATTTTGGAGGTTTATTGTAATGGATAAATATTGAGGGATATTGAGGGGGATTTTTCTGGAGGATCAGAGTTGTGATTATCATGGTGGATATATTTTAGAGGGATTTTGTGTCTGATTATTATAGAGGGTTACCGTGGTGGATTACTCTCGAGGATTATTATAGTCGGTTATTGTGGTGGATTATGTTGGGGATATTGTTGTGGAATATTTTGGAATGCTATTGTGGGTTTTTGTGGTGGTTTAATATGGAAGGCTATTGTGGTGAATTATTTGGTTTTTCAGGCGGGTCACCTGATGAGGTGAATAAAATACTGGGTTGAGGACTTTATTCATAAGGGAAAGAACCGTAGTCAGTCTCTGGGGTCACCAGCTGGGGTCCCGGCGGTCCTCAGGTCGACCCCATAATTGTCGGTCTTCCTTTTACCTTAAGTCAACATTTTAATATAAATTCCCAAAACACGTAATAAACTCAGCAACCGAACATGTTGAATAAAGTCCTGAACAACAGATGAAACATAAAGTCACTTCAGAAGTTTGGCTTCAATAACAATTAGAAGCAACTCAGATTAAAAGATATAACTCGGGTTTAAATGATATTTAATATATTTTATTTCGAAGTTTCTATGGCTAATTATTACAATAAGATATTATTGTAGGTTATTACTATGGGTTATTATAACAACAGGCTATTATTGTAGGTTATTTCTAACTGTTATTATTACAACAGGCTAATGTTGAAGGGTTATTATTACAACAAGCTAATATTGTAGGTTATTACTATGGGTTATTATAACAAAAGGCTATTATTGTAGGTTATTTCTAACTGTTATTATTACAACAGGCTAATGTTGAAGGGTTATTATTACAACAAGCTATTATTATATGTTGTTACTGTGTGTTATTTTTACAATAGTGTTTAAAAGTAAGTCATTACTGGGGTTATTATTACAACAGGTTACTATTGTAGGTTATTACTAAGGGTTATTATTACAACAGACTATTATTGTAGGAAGTTACTGCATGTTATTATTACAACAGGCTATTACTGTAATGTTTTAGTGAAGTTATAAGGACAGGTTGTTATTCAAGCTTGTTGTTTATTAATGTTGATGCTGATTAGTGAGGCGGGTTATTATAGCAGGTTATTTGGAAAATTTAAAAACTGGTTGTTAAGTCTGATCATTTACACACCTTGGTTGTTGTGGCTGGTTATTACACCAGGCTATTAGGAAAAACTTATTTCGAGGGGATATTAAGGCAGGTGTGGGAACCGACCTGTGAGATTTATATTTATTTGATTTATATGAATTTATATTTACGTTAATTTATATACTTCGATAGCAATTTGTATGATGTTAAGTGGACTGTATTTCTGCAATAATCTCATAATCTCACAAATCGATCCTCTACACATTAGGGAGGGTTTATATTAATTTAATTTTTATATATGCAGCCAATCAAACTACAGTATTAGACTACATACATTGAAGAGGTTCCTTATCTTATTGTACAGCAGGCCTTAGTCCACCAGGTATAACCAGGATGTAGACACCACATATTCCCTCTTTGAGGTAGCTTCCATCACCCTGGTAACTGATGCACAAAGCATGCTTCCTCGTCTTGACCTGTCAAAAGGGCGCTAGCTGTGAAGCCAGAAACCTAGTATATGACAAGCTATATCAGAGAAAACACTGTACATGGAACCTTAAAGACCTGACTTAATTACCTTTAGTATGAGGCTATCTCGTGCTCTAACCGGGGCACCCTATATACTGACATTAATGCCCACATATGAAAGATAAATGGGTTTCGGAAGAACACTTAACTTGATTTGTTGACAGCGTGTTGATAATGGTACACCTTTGGTTTCCATAACACTTCGTCCAAGTAAAATTAACAGGAGCCGTATTTGCTCCCGTGAGCCTCTGTGGTCTTAGTATCAACAATGGCTGCTCCCTCACCACTCCCTGACGCCTGGCTTACATTGTCCAGATGACAGAAAGTGATAGAAGGGTCACATTTACTCTATTTTGATATTGATAATTAAGTTAATTTATATGAGATGTTTTTCTGATGGTAAAGTCCAAAGACTAATGTATTTAAGAATAATTCCCAGCAGAATAGCTGGTGAATTTATAAAAGTATGTGGTGATGATATCCCGTTTTCTATAGACGGTAATTCCACTACAAGTTACGTTGTCTATGGTTAACTTGTTTATACAATACAGCAATTATTATCTGTCTGTATGATATTATTATGTGGTGTCGGATTTTCCGACAGCAGATTATTGGGGCACGGAGTTATGACGAAGTTGTTATACAGGGTGTTACAACTATGTTTTTGTGTTTTATCATTTCTGCAAGATATTACATGCAGAAATAACTTTGTTGTTATTTCTGTGCATTATAATGTAATTTTATCATGATGTGTTATTACTGGAGATTATTAGGATGAGTTATTACATCAAACTTTAATAGAATGTTATTACTTCCGTTTATTACCTGTAAGTATTTGCTGCTATTATTTACAAATGGTAATTGCCTATGATGACCATGAGCGGTTATTACAGTAGGATAATACTGCAGTTTCCTTCGGCTGATAATTAAGATTGGGTATTTTTTTAATTCATATTATTACAAAAAATTCCTAACACACATAATTTACAATCTGCAGAGTCCATCATAAGCACACTAAATAATCAAATATCTGAAAACAAACATCCTATTCCCTACATTACACACAGAAATCACAATAGTGTGATACATCAAATGAAGAAATCCACAAGGGCAGTGATGAGGGTTCGAATCTACGTCCGGGATGATTTCAGACATACATTAATCGACTGCCCCACGACTTGGTCATAGGAATTGCAACCAGGAGTGCTATTGCCCTCACATGGACCCCGCAGCCTCTCCGAGACACAAACAGGGTTTTTACACATTTCCCCCATGCACCTGGGATCTGTCAACAAGCCAATTGCCAAGAGCCAAGCTCTGTCAATTGTTCAACCCTCATCACGGCCCTTTTGGATTTGTTCATCCTATTCCCTGATGTGATAGACCTAAATTCAATACCCCTAATCTAAAAGCAAAATCTAACTAATAATCGAATAAGATTGGCCAGTCTTCTGTCAATCACGTGTTGTCCCTCAGGAATATGAAACACAACAAATTCAAATAACTAAGCTGAAATTTTAGTTTTTTAAGGAGAGGAACACTGAACTCCTCAAAGTTCATACATGTGTTCCACTCAGCACCTTTATTCCATATTAATGTCCACATGACATTCTCTCAACTTAAGGGGCATATCAATCTAAATCGTTATAAATTAAAAGTTGTTCAATTTGCTTATAAATTTTTTTATGAAATGGTTATAGAAAGGGCTGCAACTGGTCCAAGTTTCACCATCACTCCCTAAACAGAAAAGGAGAAAAAAAAATACACAACGTATTATGCAACGAATGTTCAACATTCTCAAATAATCTCAGGGAACACATGTGTCAACTAAAATGTCTACTATGTGCTGTAGAAGCACAAACTCTTGTAATAACTGTAATATGTATGTGCAATATATTTATATTTAATTTTTTTTTTTTTTTTTTTTCTTTTTTTTTTGGCCAATATTTTTTTCTCGTTTGTTATCATGGGATTTTCATGAAACTTGCACACCTTGCTCAATGGATGCCTATCTGCAAGGGTCCCAATTATGAACGAAATCTGTCGAAGTCAAGCTCAGCTACAGGTGGCCGAACTTGGATCTTTATTTTACTCAGGAAAGTAATTTACACCTTCAAATTACTTCAGAGCTTTCATTTATTAATCAATTTACATGCAAATTACACCTTATATGTAGCGTTTGTGCTTCTACAGAATCTAGTAGACATTTTAGTCCAAAGTCTATTTGTTGATTTTATACAAATTTATAAATATCATATATTGCATATTTTTTTAGAAGGGTAACTTTGAAAAATTATATTATTGCACTAACACTTTTTTGATAAAACTGATCACAAGAATCCTTTATTATGTGCTTAATTTAATATCTGAGTGTTATAGAAATGATTTTAGTTGACACATGAGTTCCCTGAAACTATTTGAAAATTCGTTGCATAATTCGTTGTTTATTTTTTTTCTCCTTTTCTGTTTAGGGTGTGATGATGAAACTTGGACCAGCTGCAGCCCTTTGCATAACCATTTCATAAAAAAATTTATAAGCAAATTGAACCACTTTTAATTTTACATTGATATGCCCCCTTAATAAAACACAATATTTAATTTATTTATCAATACTACGTCTACTATCACGGTTCTTTGCTGTATATACAGCAATAACATGTTCACACTCTATCACTAAGTGTCAATGTTTATTTGGTTCGCCCCTCTTGCTCTCAAAACACAGAACAAGAAATGACATAAATTTTCTACAACCTCTTCTTCTATGCACAGTGCAGTTACTTCTCGTTAGACAGTTTTATGTTAAAAAAATTCTATATTTCTTTCCTCCAGAATTTCACTTACTAATTTCCCTGGTTTCAACATTTAATAATATTTTCCAGATTCATGTTTCCAGTTTTCAACATTTAACCAATGTTTTTCCCAGACTTATGTTCCTAGATATTCAGAAAGCATTACGTTGATACAATTTAGCAAATATAAAATTTTAATTTGAGTTTCCCACAATCTTTCTTTAACAAAAAAAGAATTTTGGTGATGATGTTATACGACTGATGTGTAGTTGATTGTAGTTCCAACGGGCATCAATTATTGATTGTATAGAGTCCTGATCCTCTTGTACTTCAATCCAGTTTCCACGCTGAAGGTCAACAGACTGTCCGTGCTGAGTGACAACAGACAACAGTACTGAGCGAACAGTGACAGCCCGTGATTGGCTGCTGCCTGTCGGATGAACCTCGCTACAGGGACGCGACTCATTACTCATCTCGTAGCCCAAAACAGACTTGACAGAGGAGACAGAAA
>NC_091203.1:32763989-32821757 GCF_040958095.1 Procambarus clarkii | reverse complement strand
CATGGTTTGGTCGTTGTGACTTGTACTTGTTTGAGTACGGACCATTGGTTTTCACTGAGAGCTATGAAACATCTCGGCGAGTATCAATTGCACTACATTCAATCTGAGTTTATTACTCAGCTGTGTTTCTCCTTTTAGTTTGCTGTTGGAGAATTGATTTACTGCTGACTAATTTATTATTATTGGCAGGTTTAGGCTTGTTCACATTCAGAACTTTACCAGTAAGTAAGTAGCCACCTGCAGATTGGAGCATATTCATCCCAATCGTTTAACATGTCCAGTTATGAACTGGTAATAGTAGTCGGCTCCTACTAATACATCTACATTGTTAAGGCGGTCAGACGTTAACTTGTTGTCAGCCAAATTAATTTCACGTTCCTGCAGGAAGTGGGCTGTGTACCCCAGACCCTTAATATTTAAGTCTAAAGGTATTTGATCTACAACAATGGCTTGGACAGCCTTGGCATGACTACCTAGTCGTACAAGAGGTTGAACTACTGAGTATTCATGGGTTCCTCGATTTATCATGGACCCCGACAAGTTTAATTTTACCTGTCCTATTGGTTGTAAATTAAGTGCCTCTGCTGCTCTTTGAGTAATGAAAGTTCTCTGGGAACCTTGATCAAATAGTCCACGTATGGTGATCTTGGCTCCTCTGTTCTTCACTTGAAATTGGGCAGTAGGCAAAGCAGCATCCACTTGAGATGCTTGTGAAGTTACGCTGTACACATCTCGCACCTTGCAGCACTGTACTGGTGTAGATTCTCTACGTCCTATTCTAGGATTGACATAATTAGTCCTAACTAATTTGCACAGTGCAGCATGATGCTTACCCCTTCTACACCTATTGCAGGTGTTCAGTGGGGTGTCACAGCTGTTAACATTATGTGGTTTGAGACACCTAGTACATTTGTGTAACTGTTTGAGTCGTCTGACTCTTGTGTCTCTATTAGGATAATTAGTACATTTGTACAGAGAATGTTTTTGATTGCAAAACAAGCACATTCCCCATCCTACAGATCGTTTAGAGGTTACCGGTTTAGGTAAAACAGTACTTGCAGGTTGTGATGGTTTTGCTGCTTGCATTTGCTTGTTATTTATTCTCTTGTGAGTACTGGGTGTACTCTGGGGAACCATTAACAGGCTCTTGGGAGTGCTCTTTGGACTATTAGGTCTCTTAGGAGCACCTGTGGAGTTATTAGCAGTGCTCTTTGGACTATTAGGTCTCTTAGGAGCACCTGTGGGACTCCTAGGCCTCACTGATGAATCAGTATTTGACTGATTGTTGTTACATTGAGTATTAGCACCTTTGTTACCTAGTGACAGTGTCACTTTAGGAGTTTCAGGTAAGGAAACTGATGTAGGTACAGTTTTGGTGCATTCAGATTTAGTATTAATTGCTTGGTCTGCTGTATGATTGCTCATATTACGCAAACCTGTAAATATATCCTGCATTGACAGGGTATTACCATTCTGGCATACATATAATTTATTAAGTGTGTCACCAGACAATTTTCTCTGGATGATAATTTTAGTCATCCACTCAGTAGTTGGGTGATCCACCTCTTTACTGAAAGAATTTATCAGTGACTCAAGCTGAAAACTAAAGGCTTGTAAAGAGTCAACTGATTGCTCTGGTGAAGATAAATTTAATAATTGGTGCACAAGGTTTATAATAGTCTTCTCATTGTTAGCACGTACTTTAGAAGGCTGTTGGGAGCAATTGTGACCATTACTTGTGTTGCTTAAGGCTTCTTGTGTAGCCTCAGCTTTAATTATAGCTTCGACTGCTGCTGCAGCATTAGCTTTATCATTTTCTGGTTCAGATTCACTGATTATTGCAGCTTCACTTGTTTCATCTGCAGCTTCACTTGTTTCTCTGGGTTCTGGTGATAAGCTAGTTAATTCAGTAGCCTTATGTATTGTACTTATAGAATCCAGGGAACATTGAGAAGAGTGGTCTGAAATTTGATCAGACTCTGTAAACAAATCATCACATGAAGCTGTATTAGATGAGAGGTTAGAAAATGAAGGTTGAACTTCAGTTGTTGATCTTGTATAGTGATCAGCATTAATTAGAGGATTCTCCTCATCTTGAGGTAGCTCATGTATTTCATCTGAGCTGTGTGCTTGCTTGGTTGTAGTTCTTCTACAAAAACGTTCTATCCAATCAGGATCATTTTGTTTCGCAAGCACTCTTTTATAGTGATTTAACTTGTCTTAAATGGTATCTTCAAATTCATCAAGATCATATTCTATCTGACTTAATTCGTCTGGGTCAGTATTACTGCTAAAGAGTTTGTCTTTATAAGCCTCGATGGTCTCCTTCACCTGGACATATTTTTCGTTAGCTGCCTCTGTGTAGAGGTTGAACTCAAAGAAGTCAATTGGATTGTTTTCTAAACAGTTGTCGCAGTCGTTAAGTCGTCTTGACAGGTACTTTTGAAGACTTCTCAAGATAATACTGATTCTCTTTAATGTTTCAGAAGTATCCATTCTGGATGTAAATTTGAGCCTTACAGGGCTTATATAGCTAGTGGTATAGCTATGGTGTCTGCTCCTTGATGTAGAGCAGGTATAAGTATTGACAGCCTGGTATATCTTGAGGCTGGTTGTAATTTACCTCCTTTAGAGGTTAGCTACCTACCTAATAATAAGCAACTAAGATTTGAGTGGTACCTTGGTCTCACTACAGGTGTTCCTCAGCTTAGCTCTTCTAAATCAGCCTCGGATGGGTAGTGGACTTACAGTAACACTCAAAGACATACATAGAAATATGCAATAAAATAATTACACAATAAATGGTTAATCCCACCCTTGATAGGGTCAGCACAAAAGAATAATATATGTGTCACTAACTAGCTCAAGCCTAGTCGTGAGAATTTCTACTTAAGAAACTACAACTATATTTAGTCTGTGCTTGTGCCAAATTCAACACAATCACAGCCTAAATTGCTACCTAATGAAGGTTGGCAAAGATTATATTATGGTGCAGTAATGTGCAAATAATTGTGCTGTGTTTTTGGGTTTTTGTATTTTATATAATATACACTTGTGTAATTATGTGTATAAGAAATTAAATGAACACAAAGGAATTAATTGTGTTTGGCAAGTATTCTACTGCCGTAAATATTATCTAACTCCTAAATGTACTCCTAATTGTGGAATAAAATATTATCAGGGTTAGTAATGATTAACTAGTATGAGATCAGTAATTTATATTAGTATACTGGATCCCTAAATGTTAATGATCCACTGACTTGAGTGAATCAGTAATTTTAACATGGATTCAGGCTATAATGGACGGTCTGCTGACAGCCATATATTGAAACATTGGTATAGCCTAAATGGTTAACACTTAATTGGTGTTAGTGATTAATATAAGGTTATGAGCTGTTGCTCTTGGTGACCTAAAGATTCTACTTCAGTATGAAGTGTAGGTCTAAATGTTGTGGGTAATTGGTTATGACCCACTAAAGCTACCTTAGACATGAGGTGAAAGTAGCAATATGTTAGTGTGATTTAGACTAACTGATGTGTTACACTGTTAGTTGACACAATTAATTAAATAGTTAGTCTAGCTTCTATCACACAAGGATTAGTTATTAATGATTAATATTTTAATTATAAATTTAATGCCTATCCGGTTCGAAGGACCATAATGTGGGATATTTGGGGCTTGAATCTGATTATTTAAATATTAATGTAGTAAATTAAATTACGAAGGACCACCCGCTTTTATAGTAAAGAGGGAAACTGAGAATTTCTGATCATTAGATAATTCCTAGATGAACCAGTAACTATGGATAAAATACTAGAAAATATGATCATAGAAATAATTAATGGGCTGTATAATTAAATGAAACAAACCCTCAAACACCTACATTGGGGGGTTATTACTGGAGGTAAGTACGTCCAGGAACTAGTGTGGTTCGTTCACTAATCCAAATAATAATAATCTAATCCTATGAATTATAGTGAAACTAATGTCATTACCATGAATGGGAACATAGATTATAAGTATAGTAATGAGAGTCACAATAAACACATGTTAATCCTAAGAAATTCTACATGTAAGTAATTTCACGAAGTTCATGAATGAATACAAAGAATCTTAGCTTAAAGACGATTCCTTTATGTAAGCCACGACGCTTCCTCTAATTCCCTGGACTCGGCTGGCTGACGAATGGGATGGATTAACATGGGAGAAGGCGGCAGGGAGAATTCTTCTCACGTGCTGCAAGACAAATATTTACAGTAGCAACTAATTAAACTACTGAATCTCTATATTCAAGATATTTAAGAATTACAGGTGATAAAATTAATAACCTGTTATTTGATGTTATCATGCGTCGTAACGGTCAATCACCCAGCTACTACAAAACACTTTACCAGATGCATCAAATAAAGAGAATATACTTAGCTAAAAAGGGCACTGTATAAGTTTTAAGATTGCCGAAATTCGCGTCCCCAGGCTCTGGCTTAGCCTATCCTGGATAGTGGAGCGCGCTTCACTGGCTGGTCACGTGTAGTCAAGAACCAGGTTAAAAAGGTTCCTTATATGACACCAGCACCAGTTGAAGATATTATCTGCAAGGTTATTCACGCCTCACAGTGGCGACTTTCATCGAAGGATGGATAACGTCTACCCTAATGGCTGAGCAATGGCGTCTCCTCGTGAGTATGGTACGAGCAGGTCTGCCTCAGAGCTTCTCCACACGTGTACTGGCAAACTTCCTCAACCCACGCCGCGTCCCGCGTTCATTAAACAAAATATTGTCACGAACATTAATATTTCTCGCATTTACGCTTGAAACGTTGAAGACTGGACGGGTTTATTATTTAGAAGAGGGAAATATTATTGTTTGCCAATTTAGAGATAATAAATATATAAGGGAGAGGAATTAATGTCTCCCCATGGCATTCACTCTTGACGTTAACTTTTATTACTAGATAATCGCTATGACTCCAACGCTCTATTCGGCTTTTAGTTGGAGGTCAATTCATCTGTAATTATTTATCATACAGAATGCCTTAGTTATAGAGAATCGAATTTAATTCTCAGATACATTGGATATAATGTGTTTATTGTAATGAAATCTGACGCAATACTGGCGTCGGGTGATGTGAGAATTCTAGCCTACTGCACAGATGAAATTATTAGTACATGAGAATTCTACGTGTTGTTAATTTTACTTACTACAATAATTAGTAGAGTTAGTAATAAGTAATGAGAATACAACAGTGTTGTATTTGGTGTTGGAAATTTCCAACAGTTATCATGTATACAACAAAGCTGCTTGTCTGAAAACTACATTGTTTTGTACACAGAGAAGCTGACATGTTTGTCAACCACGAAGTTCTCAATATTGTGGAACTGCTTGTCTGGTAAACCAAGAGGTCAGGTACACTGTGATGTTGGTTTACCTGACAACCACATGTTCCTGTAACCTGTAGAAGCCCTCGTCTGGCAGTCACATTCTCAGGTATTCTGTGGAGTTGTCAGTCTAACAACCTGCGAACATAACCAGACCTTATAACCTGTTCCTATAACATAACTAATAACTAAAAGATATAAACAGTAATAACCATCGACGAAAATAACTTGTAAAATTCTTGCTGGTTTTGCTTTTGGCAATATTTTGCTGTAACAGCCTTCAGAAATTGCTTATCATAATTACTACAATAACAGTTTTAAGGGATAACTCGCAGTAATAACCCTCTGAAGTAATCTTTCTCAAGATAAATATATGTTATTGTAACCGGTTTTAATTGTTATTGAATAAGATGTCGGAAAATCCGACACCATTTAATATCATACAGACAGATAAGAGCTGTGTTGTATAAACAAGTTAACCATAGAAAACGTAACTTGTAGTGGAATTACCGTCTATAGAAAACGGGATATCATCACCACATACTATTATATTCTCCACCTATTATGGTGAGAATTATTCTTAAATACATTAGTCTTTGGACTTTACCATCATAAAACATCTTATATAAATTAACTTAATTATCAATATTAAAGTAGAGTAAATGTGACCCTTCTATCACCTTTGGACATGTGGACAATGTAAGCCAGGCGTCAGAGTGAGGAGGAGGGCAGCCATGGTTTATACTAGACCAGAGGCTCACACGGGAGCAAATTCGGCTCCTGTTAAATTTACTTGGACGAAGTGTTATGGAAACCAGAAGTGTACCATTATCAACACGCTGTCTACAACTCAAGTTAAGTGTTCTTTCCGAAACCCATTATCTATCATTAGTGGCCATTAATGTCATTGGGTAGGGTTAGCCGGTTAGAACGCGAAATCGCCTCATACTAAAGGTAATTAAGCCAGGTCTTTATTGTTCCATGTACTGTATAGTGTTTTCTCTGATATAGCTTGTCATATATAGGATTCTGGCTTCACAGCTAGCGCACCTTTGACAGGTCAAGACGAGGATGCAAGATTTGTGCACCAGTTACTGGGTGATGGAATCTACCTCAAAGAGGATAATTTGGTGTCTACACCCTAGTTATACCTGGTGGACTAACCTGCTGTACTATAAGATAAGGAACCTCTTCAATGTATGTAGTCTATTACTGTAGTTTGATTGGCTGCATATATAATAAACTAATAAACCCCCCCTAATGTGTAGAGGATCGATTTGTGAGATATGAGATTATTGCAGAAATACAGTCCACTTAACATTATACAAATTGCTATCGAAGTATATAAATTAACGTAAATATAAATTCATATAAATTAAATAAATATAAAACTCACAGGTCGGTTCCCACATAAGAAATTATATTTTCATTAGAAATATTATGAGTACAAATTTTAACCTGGCATCATGTTGCAGCTCATTCTGTCTTTTTAAAACTTATTACGTGAATTTGAGATTTATATTAAAAGCTTGAATAGAGTAAAACTAAATCATAATAATCAGCTTCAAGAAACGGCAGTATTGACCTGCTGTAATAACCGCTCGAAGTGATCTTAGGTAATTACCATCTGTAAAGAATAACAGCAATGCCCTGCAGTAATAACCGGAAGTAATAAACTTATAAAAAGTTATCTATAGTAACTCGCCTTAATAACCTACATTAATAACACATCATATTAGGATGACGAAATAGCGAGCTGAAATAACACGAATAATTCCAGGTAATATCCAGCACCAATTATATATTACAAAAACATGCTGTAAGACCCTATATAACTAGCTACTCGTAATTCCCCGTTTCAATAACCCATCTTAACTAGCCTAATAACATTTTCGTAATAGCCTGATGTAATAACCAACCACAACAATCAGTTTATGTAAATGATCAGACGTAACAATCATTTGTTAAACTATTCCTAGTGACCTGTTATTATAGCACGCCTCAATAACCTCAATATCCTGCATCTCAATATCGTGAATGAAAAACCTGCAGTTATAACTTGCATTAAAAAGCTACGAGAATAGCCTGTTGTAATAATATCCAGGAGTAATAACCTTAATGTTCAGTTTCTTTTTAAACGCCAATTATATCTTCTGTTCTTAGTCGCTTTTAATTGTTATTGAAGCCAAACTTCTGAGGTGACTTTATGTTTCATCTGTTTATGCCGGTTGCTGAGTTTATTACGTGTTTGGGGAATTTATTTTAAACTGTTGACTTAAGGTAAAAGGAAGGTTCAGTTTTCCATGGGGTCGACCTTAGGACCGTCGTGACCCCAGCGGGTGACCCCACACACTGACCATGACTCTTCCTGAATAATAAAGTCCTCAACCCAGTAATTTATACACCTCAGGTAAGATGTTTATATTACACGTATTAGGAATTTATTTTAAAAATTTGAATAAAGAAATATAACCAATGTTTATTATCATCCGAAGGAAATTGCAGTAATATCCTGCTATAATAAACGCTCGTAGTGATCTCAGGTAATTACCAACTGTAAAGAATAGTAGTTATAACTGGAAGTAATAACCTGCAAACGTTTGACATAATAACTCGCCTTAATAATCTCCATTAACAACACATCATAACAACCTGAGGCAAAAACTTGTAAATATAAAATCAAAGTCATTTCTGCACGTAATATTTTGCAGAAAAAATAAACACAAAAACATGCTGTAACACCCGGAGTAACAACTTCCTCATAACTCCGCGCCCCAATAACCTGCCTTAATATCCTCCTGTAATAACTTCTCGAAATATCCTTTTCCTAATAGCCTGGTGTAATTACCAGCCCAACAACCTATCTGTGTAAATGTTCAGACTAAAGAACCAGTTGTTAAAACTTCCCTTGTAACCTGTTAAAATAAAAAACCTCACTATTCAGCATTAATATCAATAAACAACGAACTGGAATAACAACTTGCCCTTATAACCGGCATAAAAATCCTCCAATAATAGCCTGTTGTGATAATACCTAACAGTAATAACCCACAGCAAATACCTGTTGTAATAATAACATTCATTAATAGCCTGTTTCTCTAATAACCTGCGGTAATAACATACAATAACAGCCTGTTTTAATAACTACCTGTAGTAATAATTTAAAATAATAATCTGTTGTTATGATAATTTATAGTAATAACCTTCAATAATAGCCTATTGTAATAATAACCCATAGATATTTCGCAACAAAATACTAAATTAAGTATTTGTTGTTGTTGATGTTTGAGATTCGTCTATTCGGAACAAAAAGTTCCACGTAGCACGGGCTATAGTGAGCCCGTAGTTGACTTTATATATTAAGTATCATTTAATCCCTCTCAGTTATATCTTGTATTCTGAGTCGCTTCTACTTGTTATTGAAGCCAAACTTCTGAGGTGACTTTATGTTTCATCTGTTGTTTAGGACTTTATTCAACATGTTCGGTTGTTGAGTTTATTATGTGTTTTGGGAAATTATAATAAAATGTAGACTTAAGTTAAAGGAAGAAAGCGTTAGCAATGGGGTCGACCTGAGGGCCGTCGGGACCCCAGCGGGTGACCCACACACACTGACCATGACTCTTCCTGATTAGTCAAGACTCAAAAAGCATTATATAGTAGCCCGTCCCCCTAAGGTTTTCCAACGTCAAGAAACTGTCATATTAAAGTCCCATTATCCTAATTTACCAGAAGATCCCAAACAGAAAACGGGAAAGTATGAAAATTTCGCGAGCCGCTACCATTTTCTAGTACGAAAATTTTAGGCCTTAGGTAGAGTATACGTCAAAATGCGGCGTTGTATTTGGAGGACGGGTTGTATATAGACCTTCACCTCAACACTAAGTGACACTAAGAACCTTTATCTGAAGGAAGTGATAACCATTAAGGAGTGAAACTGCCCTCAAGTACTTATGAGAAAAGTCTTAATACAAGACACCTGTTATTTTATGAATGAAAACGTTGACTCGTGTCAAGACTGTTATGACCTCTAGGTCATCAGAGGTCACCAGTGTGTTTACTTATGTTGGCATTAATCAACGGTTGCACTGTAGATATCACGTGATCATGTATACTTTGTAGCTCGCTTACTACGTAGTCATGTATACTGTAGAGCTGACTTGACAGCCACGTGTTCATGTATACTGTAGTGCTGACCTGACAGCAACGTGGTCATGTATAGTGTAGAGCTGACCTGACAGCCACGTGGTCATGAGAAGGTGCTGTGTATTGTGTACTGTGTAATTATAAGGTCATATATTTTGTGAAATTGGTTTCTTTGGCAACGATGTTGTCATGTATACTCTGGAGAAGTTAACCTAGTAACGATGTTATCATGTATACTGCAAAGCTGCTTGTCTGAAAACTACATTGTTTTGTACACAGCGAAGCTGATATGTCTGGCAACCACGAAGTTCTCAATATTGTGGAACTGCTTGTCTGGTAAACCAAGAGGTCAGGTACACTGTGATGTTGGTTTACCTGGAAACTACATGTTCATGTAACCTGTAGAAGCCCTCGTCTGGCAGTCACATTCTCAGGTATAGTGTGGAGTTGTCAGTCTAACAACCTGCGAACATAACCAGACCTTATAACCTGTTTCTATATCATAAATAATAACTAGAAGTTATAATTAGCAGTAATTATCTGCCCAAATAACTTGTAAAATTATTGCTGTTTTTGCCTTTGGCAATATTTTGCTGCAACCGCCTGCAGAAATTGCTTATCATAATTACTACAATAACATCCTTCAATGATAACTTGCAGTAATAATCTTCGGAAATAGTATTTCCCAAGAGAAATATAGATGTTATTGCAATCCATTTTTATTTGTTATTGAATAAGGTATAATATTTTCCATGTGCGATATAATGAGAATTTTTTTATTCTGGTATTATGTTGCATTATGATGCAGCTCTTTGAGTCTATTTCGTAATCTATTACGTTAATTTGGGATTTATATTAAAAGCATAAATAAAGTAAAGAAAATCAATCATATTTATCAGCCGTAAGAAACTTCATTATTATCTTACTGTAATAACCGCTCCTTGTGATCTCAGGAAGTTACAATCTACAAAGAGCAACAACATTAACTTGTAATAATAACCGGAAGTAATAACCCTTTGCAAAAGTTAGCCATAATAACTCGCTATAATAACCTGCAGTAATAACACATCATAATAGCATGACGTAAATGTGTGCAGAAATAACACGAATAATTCCAGGTAATATCCATCACAAATTACTAAACACAAAAACATGCTATAACACCCTGTATAACTAGCTCCTCATAATTCTCCACCTCAATAACCAATCTTAACTATACTAATAACCTTTTCGTTATAGTCTGATGTAATAACCAAACACTACAATAAATTTATTTATATGTTCAGATGTAACAATCAGTTGTTAAACTATCCTTAGTGGTCCTGTTATAATAACCCGTATCACAATTCAGCATCAATATCAGTAAACAGCAAGCCGAAATAACAACCTGCTCTTATAACCGGCACTATAACTCTCCAATAATAGCCTGTTGTGATAATAACTTGCAATAATAACCTACAGCTAAAGCCTGTTGTAATATTAGCTTTCAGAAATAACCTACAATATTTTCTTGTTGTAATAATAACAATGAAATGACTTATGAGTTTAGCACATATAGTGATATATTCTTGTATACCTTAAGTTTTGATAAGTACTCTCCTGTGGAGAATATTGTATATATTTAGGTATTGTATGTATTAGACTTTAATAATTGTGTTTTGAGCTTCTGATATGTGAAGGAGGAACGTTGGGGTGACTTGCCATAATGGTAACAAAGTCGTTCTCGGCCGGCTCGGCTCTTGGCAAGTCACTATACTCTTGATTTACCAGACTGGCAGACGTGAGACGTCCAGCTCTTGAGTTGTGGTGTATTGTGTTGTTTATTGATTACTAATGCATATATAAGAGTAATGCTGTTCGTATAGTGGATCAGGCTACCGAGGTACATCAGTTATGTCAGGTGGAAGGTTATTTTGTGTTGAGATGGGTATGTGAGGATCATTGGTGCTTGTTATTGTGTTGTAGTACGTTACTGATTCCTCACCCACTACTTATTAATGTATGACTCCACCAACCTGTTACTTCTGTTAGTGTACCACTGCGCCGGGTTGGAGCCTGGTGTCAACTAGTCCCAAATGAGTGCAGTTAATGCCTGTTACTGATTTCAATAGCTGTGTTTAGGTTCCTTGAGGTGATTAGAGTATCAGTTGTATACTAGTTGTATATCAGTTGAATATAGAGAACTTCAGTTTCTCATTGTTTTACGGTGACATGTTTATATGTCCCAGTAAACTGGTGTTGTTTTAACCAGCCTTTTTCACTTAACCTTAGACACTTATTAAAACTTGGCCAGGCTATGATGGTTGGCCAGCGAAGCTGTGGATCATGAGGTCATGACAGCCACCTATGAGGTCTGCATGAATGTGCATGAGTGAGTGGATAAGAGAGGTAGCCATACCTGTAAGTACAAGATTTTGTTTCTTTATTATTGTGTCTGTCTGTGTGTTGATCTGAGTGGTCAACCACAGTTTTCACCTTCTCAATACCTGACACAGGTATAGGTGGGGACCGAGACACCTGACGGTGTATGTGTGTTTACCTGTGTGGTACCACGACATTACACTCGTCTGTGAATGTGAATCTCACATACACCACACATTTAGTTATTGTGTGAGATAATTAATGTGCGTGATTAATGTCTGTCCCATTAGCAGTGCCATTGTTGATTTATTGTGCATCATCATTGCCCAAGTATCCTGTTGGAACTCCTGTGACTACACCAGCAGTTAGGCTTGCTGTATTAATGATTGGATGTCAATTGTGTTAAGTTAGGTGTTTCTCCACGAGTGGATCAGAATCGATTAGTCAGACGTCAATAGTCACGCTATTGCAACCACAGCCTTTCTGATGCCAGTCTAAAGTAAATCAAGCACCCATTGTATTAGTGGTTATGTTTGTAAATAAACTACTGTTAAGCTTTATGTGTGGGATATTTGGGTTTGATTCAGATTAATTAATAATTAAAGTAGTAAATTAAATTACGAAGGACCACCCGCTTTTAAAGTAAAGAGGGAAACTGAGAATTTCAGATCATTAGATAAAATTCTAGAGAAAACCAGTGACTATGGATATGACTAGAAAGTATGATCATAAGAATAAATAATGGGCTGTATTATTAAAACCAAACCTCAAACACCTACATTGGGGGGTTATTACTGGAGGTCAGTACGTCCAGGAATCAGTGTGGTTCGTTCACTAATTCTATTAATAATAATCTAATCCTATAATTAATGTAGAATATAATATTATTCATACAAAGAAGAACATGAATATGAGCATAATAATGAATTTCAGTAAATCACACATTATGTTGAAAACATTCTGAATGTATCAAATTGCAATGTTATGAATAAAAGAAATAAGCCTTAGCTGGTAATAGATTCCTTTAGATAACCCTGGCAGTCCTCTTAATCTCCAAGTCTGGTACACCGACGTCTGACACGGTTAACATGGAGAAGACAGCATGAGGAATTCGTCTCTCGAGCTGCAAAATAAATAACTACCAGTAGCAATTGATTTAACTGCTCAATACATATTCAAGATTATTGATATCTACAGAGAAATTTCTAATCACCTGTTATTAGGTGTTGTCGTGCCGCGTGACGCGCAATCACCCCGCTATTATTAAACCTGTAAATGATGCATCAAATAAAAGGTACTTAGCTGTGGGCACTGTGTAAGTATTAAGATTGCCGTAATTTCGCATCCCAGGCTCCGGTGAACCTATCCTGGATTGATGCGTTTCAAGCTGGCTGATCACGTGTCGTCAGGAACCAAGTCTAGGGGTCCCTTATTTAACACCAGCACTAGTTGAAGATATTATCTGTAAGGTCGTTCACGCCTCACAGTGGCGGCTTTCATCTGTAGATAGACACACGTGTCCTATTTACTGGACAATGGCGTCTTTTGTGAGTACGGTAAGCGTGGCTTTGCCTCCTTCTGGCCTTGCACGTGTCCGCTTCCCAACACCGTCACCGACTGAGGATGGCGTCGCGTCCCTCCCCCCACGCCGAGTCGACGTTCATTACACAAATTATTGGCATGAACATTAATATTTCTCGCATTTGCGCTTGAAACTCTAAAGACTGGACGGGTTTATTATTTAGAGGAACGAAATATTATTATTTAATTATTTAAGAATAGTAAAGATACAAGGGAGAGGAATTAATGTCTCCCCATAGCATTCATTGATGACGTTAACACTATCGCGAGGTAGACGGTATAATTCTAACGCTCTATTCGGCTTTTAGTTAGAGAACAATTCGTCTGCAATCAGTTGTCATACAGAATGCCTTAATTATGGAGAATCGTATTTAATTCTCACACAAATTGTATATAATGTGTTTTACTGTAAAGAAATCTGACGCAATACTGGCGTCAGATGACGTAAGAATTCTAGCCTAACGCACAGATGAATTATTAGTACAGGAGAATTCTACGAGTTGTTAATTTTACTTACTACAATATTAATATGATTAGTAATAAGTAATGAGAATACAACAATGCTGTATTCGATGTTGGAAATATCCAACATTATGCGGTGTTTCTGTTGAACCACTTCTGAATACTGCCAACTATTACTTAAGCCTTCATTCCCACGAGTCTTCAACACCGAGTTGCCTATTATTCACAAATCTATAAATGTGATAAGAACCCTTGGAGTCCCTTAAAGTGTTTCAAGCATTGAGGAGAAGAACCCTGGGGAAGGTGTGCGCATCTGTCTCGACGTTAGGAAGTTTAACGCCATCATAGAATTTGATGCTGCACCAATGTTCAATCAAAATGAGATCTTAAATGACCCTTAAAGAGTTTCAAGCATTGAGGAGATTCCAACGACCAATGTGGATCAGAACCAGGCGAGGCCAGTCTGAGAAGAGACCCTCAAGGATTCTTACTCGACTATGCTCCCTGGCCCTGTACTCGACTATGCTCCCTGGCTCTCGTATTTTCTCTGCTGGATTCCGACAGCTTCGTGAAGCTTCTGCCACATGTACATTGGTAACGTATGCATTGCAGTCGTGAAAGCAAAGTAGAAAACCCCACACATAGGCTGGTTGTTATAGCTGTTTACACCAGGCTATTAAGGAGAGGTTATTCAGGAAGTTATTACCTGAGGATATGAAGGCAGGTTATTGGGGCGTGGAGTTAAGAGGAAGTTGTTATACAGGGTGTTACAACATGTTTTTGTGTTTTATAATTTCTGCAAGCTCTTCTGCAAGCCCTGTCAGCTCTTCCGGAAATAATTTTGATGTTATTTCTGTGCGTCATAATGTTGTGTTATTACTGTAGAATATTAGGGCTTGTTATTGTTTCAAACTTTAACAGAAACTTATTACTTTTGTTTCTTACTTCCAGTTATTATCACAAGTAATTGCTGTAATTATTTACAATTAGTAATTAGCTGAGATAAATACAAGCGGTTATTTCAGCAGGATAATACTACGGTTCCCTACAGATGATAATTAAGACTGGTTATTTTTCTTTATTCAAACTATTAATATAAATTCCTAACACACCTTATTTTATACATCAAACCTGAAGTGTATACATTATTAGGTTGAGGATTTTATTAATAAGGAAGAGTCATTGTCAGTGTGTGGGGTCACCCGCTGGGGTCACGACGGTCCTCAGGTCGACCCCACGACTATCCGTTCTTCCTTTTACCTTAAGTTTAATACAAATTCCCAAAACACGTAATGAACTCAGCAACCGACATAATCAGATGAAATATAAAGTCACCTCAGAAGTTTGGTTTCAATAACTGTAGAGATCAGCTCTACAGTATACTTGACTACGTGGCTGTCAGGTCAGCTTAACAGTATACATAACCACTTAGCTCTCAGGTCAGCTCTACAGTATACATGACTACATGGCAGTCAGGTCAGCTCTACAGTATACATGACCACGTGGCTGTCAGGTCAGCTCTATAGTATACATGACTACGTGGTAAGCGAGCTACAACGTATACATGATCACGTGATATCTACTGTGCAACCGTTGATTAATGCCAACATAAGTAAACACACTGGTGACCTCTGATGACCCAGAGGTCATAACAGTCTTGACACGAGCCAACGTTTTCATTCTTAAAATAACAGGAGTCTTGTATTAAGACTTTTCGCATAAGTACTTGAGGGCAGTTTTCACTCCTTAATGGTCATCACTTCTTTCAGATAAAGGTTCTTAGTGTCATTTAGTGTTGAGGTGAAGGTCTATATACAACCCGTCCTCCAAATAGAACGTCGCATTTTGACGTATACTCTACCTAAGGCCAAAAATTGCCGTATTAGAAAATTGTAGCGGCTCGCGAATTTTTTTTTACTTTTCCGTTTTATGATTTGGGTCCTCTGCTAGGTTAGGATAATGGGATTTCAATAAGACAGTTTCTTGACGTTGGAAAACCTTAGGAGGACGGGCTGCTATATAATACTTTGTGAGTCTTGACTGATGAGGAAGAGTCATGGTCAGTGTCTGGGGTCACCCGCTTGATTTTTTATTGTTGCCGCCGGAGGTGGCTAGTTTATTGTGCACCCCATACCCATCCTGTGAGCGGTAGCGCAAAAAGCATTACAGAGGGCACAAAAGGTCTTTATCAGACCTCATCTTAGATTATTACATAAACAATTTCATCTATCCTTCACACCTTATAGTTACAATGTCAGCTAGTTAGAGAGAAAATGCTATTTCAAGAGCTCTACATTTACAGTAAATCATTATACATTAATGGTAGGTCTTATCGCTAATACATAATAGTTTGACCAATGGAGATGGTCATAGGGTAGCTTCTGTTTATAATTAGTTTTCACAATACACTACTTGTTTCTTCATCTCATATGTCGTTTATCTACTTGAAGCGAAATATGGATACAGTGCAAGGATTTCAGGTAATTTATCCATGGTAATAAGATAGGTTGCCATATCATACACAGTGAGCTTAGATTTATCTCTAAATGGCTCAATTTTACTACAATCCAAGATATAGTGTTCGAGTGTGTGTCCCTGTCTTTGTCCACACACTGTATACTTTACTTCATCTAGATTCCTATACAAGCCGAACTGCCAGAGATACTTGTAGCCAAGTCTTATACGAGCTGTGACAACATCTGTTAGTCTACTGACTTTGTTACTTGCTCCATACACATGTTTTACTTCACACATTTCATTGTGATGAACAATGGACCTGCTAGTTCTAGTTTGCACAGTTCTACTTTCTTCAAATCCATCCAGGAGTTCTCGTCTAATGACACTTTACAGGGACCGATCTGATAACTCAAGATTTCGTTCAATACAGTCTTTATTTACTGCAGCCTTAGCAAGGGCGTCAACTTTGTCATGTTCCTGCATGCCAATGTGAGAAGGAATCCACAACATTTTTATATTTACCCTCTTGCTAAGTATTCTTATATATCTACGTCTAGCTTCCAAGACAAGCATGTTATTACTTGATTGCAAACTGTTTATTGCTCGTAGTGAGGAAAGGGAGTCGGAAATAATTAAGCTGTCTACTTCAGTGTTGTCAATAATTTCGAGTGCTACCAGTATTGCTACCAACTCGGCTTGCATTGTGGATGCCCAGTTACTAATTCGGATATTCCTTTGAATTGTGCTGCCATCGGGCTGATGAGCAATTACAGCACTTCCTGCCCTCCCTGTAGTAGTATTGAGTGATCCGTCAGTATAAATGGTCTATGCTATGTTGTTTTCAGCTTGTATATTGTGAATATAGTGCTCTATAGTGCTTAATTTAGCAGCAAGCTGAGCATGAAGGTTGTTTGTGATTACATTCTTGGTGGGGTATGCAGGGGTCAGGATATCAAAAGGTACTATCTGCCAGAGTGGAAGGAAGTGCTGTACTCATTCATCTGTATATACATCTTGCAGTCCCATCATTTTAATATGAGTGGCTGTTCTTTGAATCCATTTGTACTCGCTGGTTCCATTTCGTATGTGATCTAATAGTTCAACTGGCACAATGTTGTTTTTGTTATCACGCAGAAGCTGTAGTCCCATCATAAGATTAATTTCAAATATTCTGTCTCGAATGCTAAGTATATTTAATTCTTTCCACATATTGAGAACTTTAGAAATTATATGACAGCCAAGTATAATTCTGAGTTCTTCATTTTGCATTTTTTCCAGTCTATCGATACTTTTGCCATTTTGCAGGACCAAAGCTGGTGCATGATAGTCTATCAGAGACATTATATATGCTAAATACATCATTTTTGCTATTCAAATAATAACACCGTACTTGAGGCTGTACCTCACTACAGTTCTGAGAGCCTTGAGTCTGTCTCTACACTGTTGATGCAACTTATTGACTGCAGGGGAGGTACAAGGGACAGAGACACCAAGGTATTTGAAAAAAGAGACAAAGTCTATTGGTATGTTATCTGTCTTAAGTTTTCGTGGTCCACTTTTGCGGTTGCCGATTTGTCTGTTAAATACCTTTGTTTTAGCAGCGTTGATTACAAGACCAAGGCTCTCACAAGCTGTATGTATGCAATTTAAGATTGTTTGCATTTCGCGTGGGTTTTAGTATGTACAAGGATGTCATCTGCATAGCTGATAGTGACGTTTGCCAGTATAGTTGGGATTAATTTTAGTAGGGCATTAATTAGAACATTAAACACGGTAGGACTGAGTAATCTTCCTTGTGGGGTGCCTAGTTGCATTAATTTAGTTTCACTCTTGTAACCTTGGAACAGTGGAGAGGACTTCCGGTTGGTAAGATTGCCCCGTATCCATTGTAATAATTGTCCACCATGTTCCAAGGGGTTGTCATAGCCAGGGGGTGGTAATGGGGGACGAGCTCCCATGACCTATTAAATGCTCCTATACGGCATGCGTCTCCAATAGCCTCTGACAACCAAGTCCAACTCCTGGCCTGCACGGGTGGCTTAGTCTTTAAGTCCAGCGGAACTGCTTTTACCGACAGGAGAAGGGGCAAGGGCGTGTCTCTGGCGCCTTACAACCAACTGCTCCGGGTAGACGGGACTCGATAGCCTGGGAAGGCAGACCATCTAGGGGAAGGAAAACCCTGATTTTAAACCTCCGCTGCCTTGCGGCCATACCCCTTTTTTGGGAAAGGCTTCAAGAGTCAACCTCGAGGAAAAATCCGGAGTTGGAGCCCCTAAAGCAGTTCGTTGTTGACGTCGACCTCGTTCTGGCAGCTCCTGCGACGTTGTTGGAACCTTGTGTATTGGCATTTGCCTTTCTATTGGATTATTTCAGCAACGTGGAGAGGGGGGGACCTGCTGCATGGGTAACAGCTTTTCCTAAATATCTACCTTCCCAGGCTTTGCGCCCTGTAGGGCGCAACTCCATAGTCTTCCGAGACTGAAGGATGCCTACTACTACTACTAATTGTCCACCTATATCTATTCTCGCTAATTCATACATAATCACTTCCCTATCAGCAATATCAAAGGCATTTTTTAAATTAAGAAATGCTGTGTACTTGTGTCTTTTATCGCCATGAACAGTGAGAAAGGTTATGATACAGTTGTCTACACTTTTACCATGTGTGAACCCATAGGTATCAGGTGACATATGCTCTTTAACTCTATACAATAATCTATTAAGCACCATTCTCTCAAAGGTTTTGCACATGCAACTGTCAGTGAGATGGGACGGAAAACATCAGGTTGGCCAGGCTATGGTACAGGTACAGTAAGACTGGTGGTCCATGATACTTGCAGTTGCCCAGTGACATAACTCGCGTTAAACAATTCTAATAATGGGTTACCGGGTACATGATGTAGGAGTCTTAGAATATCATAGGTGATACCGTCCTCACCCGGAGCAGTGCTACTGCTCCTGGAGAGGGCTACATCCAATTCATAATCTGTATATGGAACATCACATTCATCATGTTGCTTGCTCAACATGAAATCTATGACAGCATTTCTGTCTGTGGACCTCGCCTGCAATTTCTACCTAGTGCTACCTGGTAACATTCCAAAGCTGGAAACCTGAACCCATTTTGTAATTAACTGATTGGCTTTTTGTAGCGGGTTTGGGTGTGAAACTTGTCAATTATTTTTGCCAATAATTTGGTTTATGCCTTTCAAGGCCTTGCCCAAGGAAATATGCAGGTTAAGTCAACTAACTAAACCCTCCCATTCAGATTGTCTCGGTTCAGCCATCCTCTCCCTTGCCGCTGCAAGCGCAGCCTGAAACAGTTTTAACATTTGAGGAGTTGTAAGGTTCTTATATGCTTTACCCATCTGTCTAGCAATTGATTTAAGCTCTTTCACTTTAGCATCATCATGGTACTGGTTGTGTCTGACCTGCTTACCGGTACGTCTTTTTGTTTGGTGTGACTCACTATTTTTGATGGCCTCTTAGGTTTTATTCACGAGATCATCATAAAACTGTTGTACATTCTCAGGCTCATAATTGTTATACCAATATGCTATGCTGTCTATAAAGAATTTTTCTTGCTCTTTCCTTACTGTTAGCCAGCGTCTACTCAGCTTAGTGCCAGGTAGGTCAACATTAGCCACGTGTATGTTAGCTGTTATGGCTAAATGGTCAGACATTAAGTCATCCATAATATCAGTCTCATGAGTAGTGTATGACAGGTTAAAGCCAATGCACCTATCTAAGACGTCTCTATATATTTCCGTTGGTTGATTCCTACTGATAATTTGAACATCATCATATGCATCGAGAAGTGCCAACAATTTTCTCCCATTGGTGTTTGTGAGTTGATCCCCTAATTTTTTGTGTTTATCATTTAAATCCCCAATTAAGATCGTAGGGTCAGTATGTGCAAAATTAGGTAGGTCAGTATACTGGAGGAGGCCAGTAGGAGCATAGACATTCAAAACATTAAGTGTAGAGTTACCAACGTGTACCCGGATATAATGATATAAACTAAAATCAATGAACAATGGCGCCCTCTCAAACTCATAAAAACTGGTAGTGTCATCAAGATACTCAGTTGGAATATTGCTTCTCTTAGGAAACGGTATTCTGACCTCCATCATAAGGTTATGACTGAAGACGTAGATATTGTCTACCTCCAAGAAACCCTAACTCCCGCAGGTGAAACCCCCACAGAATCTGCGTAATTATCAGTGTTATAATCCCAGATCAAAGAATACTTGTCTCATGTATGTTAAAAAATCACTGCCACATGAGCCACTTCCCGCCCAACAACGAGAGGGGTTTCAATATCACCCGCTGGGGTCACGGAGGTCCTCTGGTCGACCTCCATATTACGGGGATCTTCCTTTTACCTTAAGTCTACATATTATTATAATTTCCCAAACACGTAATAAACTCAGCAACCGAACATGTTGAATAAAGTCCTGAACAACGGATGAAACATAAAGTCACCTCAGAAGTTTGACTTCAATAACAATTAGAAGCGACTCAGAATAAAAGATATAACTGGGGTTTGAATGATATACATAATATAATATTTTATTGCGAAATTTCTACGGGTTATTATTACAACAGGCTATTATTGTAGGTGTGTTAATTAGTGCAGGTTATTATTAAAAAATGGCTATTATTGTATGCTGTAACTGCTGGTTATTATTTAAACAGTCATTTATTGTAGGTGATTACTGATGGTTATAAGTACAACAGGCTATTATTGTTGGGTTTTAGTGCAGGTTATAGGAGCAGGTTGTTATTTCGTCTTGCTGTTTGTTGATACTGATGCTGATTAATGAGGCGGGTAATAATAACAGGTCACTGACATAGTTATTATGGGAGGATAAAAAGGCAGGTTATTAGAGCGAGCAGTTATGAGGAAGTTGCTATACAGGGTGTTACAAGATGTTTTTTGTTTTATTGGTTCTGCAAGATATTACGTGCAGAAATAACCTTGATAATATATAAGAACGTTATTGCTCAGGTTATTATGATGTGTTTTTAATGGAGGTTATTAGGGCGAGTTATTATGTCAAACTTTTGCAGAAGGTTATTACTTCCGGTTATTATTGCTGCTATTCTTTATAGTTGGTAATTACCTGAGATCACTACGAGCGGTTATTACAGCAGGATAACACTGCAGTTTCTTTCGGCTGATAAATAAGATTGGTTATTTTTCTTTATTCAATCTATTAATATAAATTACCGGGTTGAGGACTTTAATAATAAAGAAGAGTCAAGGTCAAGGTTATGTGGGGTCACCAGCTGGGGTCACGACGGTCCTCAGGTCAGTGTGTGGGGTCACCAGCTGGGGTCACGACGGTCCTCAGGTCAGTGTGTGGGGTCACCAGCTGGGGTCACGACGGTCCTCAGGTCAGTGTGTGGGGTCACCCGCTGGGGTCACGACGGTCCTCAGGTCAGTGTGTGGGGTCACCCGCTGGGGTCACGACGGTCCTCAGGTCAGAGTGTGGGGTCACCAGCTGGGGTCACGACGGTCCTCATGTCAGTGTGTGGGGTCACCCGCTGGGGTCACGACGGTCCTCAGGTCAGTGTGTGGGGTCACCCGCTGGGGTTACGACGGCCCTGAGGTCAGTGTGTGGGGGTCACCCGCCGGGGTCACGACGGTCCTCAGGTCAGAGTGTGGGGTCACGACGGTCCTCAGGTGAGAGTATGGGGTCACCCGCTGGGGTCACGACGGTCCTCAGGTCAGAGTGTGGGGTCACCCGCCGGGGTCAAGACGGTCCTCAGGTCAGAGTGTGGGGTCACCCGCTGGGGTCACGACGGTCCTCAGGTCAGTGTGTGGGGTCACCCGCTGGGGTCACGACGGTCCTCAGGTCAGTGTGTGGGGTCACCCGCTGGGGTCACGACGGTCCTCAGGTCAGAGTGGGGTTACCCGCCGGGGTCAAGACGGTCCTCAGGTCAGAGTGTGGGGTCACCCGCCGGGGTCAAGACGGTCCTCAGGTCAGAGTGTGGGGTCACCCGCTGGGGTCACGACGGTCCTCAGGTCAGTGTGTGGGGTCACCAGCTGGGGTCACGACGGTCCTCAGGTCAGTGTGTGGGGTCACCCGCTGGGGTCACGACGGTCCTCAGGTCAGTGTGTGGGGTCACCCGCTGGGGTCACGACGGTCCTCAGGTCAGAGTGTGGGGTCACCAGCTGGGGTCACGACGGTCCTCATGTCAGTGTGTGGGGTCACCCGCTGGGGTCACGACGGTCCTGAGGTCAGTGTGTGGGGTCACCCGCTGGGGTTACGACGGCCCTGAGGTCAGTGTGTGGGGGTCACCCGCCGGGGTCACGACGGTCCTCAGGTCAGAGTGTGGGGTCACGACGGTCCTCAGGTGAGAGTATGGGGTCACCCGCTGGGGTCACGACGGTCCTCAGGTCAGAGTGTGGGGTCACCCGCCGGGGTCAAGACGGTCCTCAGGTCAGAGTGTGGGGTCACCCGCTGGGGTCACGACGGTCCTCAGGTCAGTGTGTGGGGTCACCCGCTGGGGTCACGACGGTCCTCAGGTCAGTGTGTGGGGTCACCCGCTGGGGTCACGACGGTCCTCAGGTCAGAGTGGGGTCACCCGCCGGGGTCAAGACGGTCCTCAGGTCAGAGTGTGGGGTCACCCGCTGGGGTCAAGACGGTCCTCAGGTCAGAGTGTGGGGTCACCCGCCGGGGTCAAGACGGTCCTCAGGTCAGAGTGTGGGGTCACCCGCCGGGGTCAAGACGGTCCTCAGGTCAGAGTGTGGGGTCACCCGCCGGGGTCAAGACGGTCCTCAGGTCAGAGTGTGGGGTCAGCCGCCGGGGTCAAGACGGTCCTCAGGTCAGAGTGTGGGGTCACCCGCCGGGGTCAAGACGGTCCTCAGGTCAGAGTGTGGGGTCACCCGCTGGGGTCACGACGGTCCTCAGGTCAGAGTGGGGTCACCCGCCGGGGTCAAGACGGTCCTCAGGTCAGAGTGTGGGATCACCCGCCGGGGTCAAGACGGTCCTCAGGTCAGAGTGTGGGGTCACCCGCCGGGGTCAAGACGGTCCTCAGGTCAGAGTGTGGGGTCACCCGCCGGGGTCAAGACGGTCCTCAGGTCAGTGTGTGGGGTCACCCGCTGGGGTCACGACGGTCCTCAGGTCAGAGTGGGGTCACCCGCCGGGGTCAAGACGGTCCTCAGGTCAGAGTGGGGTCACCCGCCGGGGTCAAGACGGTCCTCAGGTCAGAGTGTGGGGTCACCCGCCGGGGTCAAGACGGTCCTCAGGTCAGAGTGTGGGGTCACCCGCTGGGGTCACGACGGTCCTCAGGTCAGTGTGTGGGGTCACCCGCTGGGGTCACGACGGTCCTCAGGTCAGAGTGTGGGGTCACCCGCCGGGGTCAAGACGGTCCTCAGGTCAGAGTGTGGGGTCACCCGCCGGGGTCAAGACGGTCCTCAGGTCAGAGTGTGGGGTCACCCGCTGGGGTCACGACGGTCCTCAGGTCAGAGTGTGGGGTCACCTGCCGGGGTCAAGACGGTCCTCAGGTCAGAGTGTGGGGTCACCCGCTGGGGTCACGACGGTCCTCAGGTCAGAGTGTGGGGTCACCCGCCGGGGTCAAGACGGTCCTCAGGTCAGAGTGTGGGGTCACCCGCCGGGGTCAAGACGGTCCTCAGGTCAGAGTGTGGGGTCACCCGCCGGGGTCAAGACGGTCCTCAGGTCAGAGTGTGGGGTCACCCGCCGGGGTCAAGACGGTCCTCAGGACAGAGTGTGGGGTCACCCGCCGGGGTCAAGACGGTCCTCAGGTCAGAGTGTGGGGTCACCCGCCGGGGTCAAGACGGTCCTCAGGTCAGAGTGTGGGGTCACCCGCCGGGGTCAAGACGGTCCTCATGTCAGAGTGTGGGGTCACCCGCTGGGGTCAAGACGGTCCTCAGGTCAGAGTGTGGGGTCACCCGCCGGGGTCAAGACGGTCCTCAGGTCAGAGTGTGGGGTCACCCGCTGGGGTCAAGACGGTCCTCAGGTCAGAGTGTGGGGTCACCCGCCGGGGTCAAGACGGTCCTCAGGTCAGAGTGTGGGGTCACCCGCCGGGGTCAAGACGGTCCTCAGGTCAGAGTGTGGGGTCACCCGCCGGGGTCAAGACGGTCCTCAGGTCAGAGTGTGGGGTCACCCGCCGGGGTCAAGACGGTCCTCAGGTCAGAGTGTGGGGTCACCCGCCGGGGTCAAGACGGTCCTCAGGTCAGTGTGTGGGGTCACCCACCGGGGTCAAGACGGTCCTCAGGTCAGAGTGTGGGGTCACCCGCCGGGGTCAAGACGGTCCTCAGGTCAGAGTGTGGGGTCACCCGCCGGGGTCACGACGGTCCTCAGGTCAGAGTGTGGGGTCACCCGCCAGGGTCAAGACGGTCCTCAGGTCAGTGTGTGGGGTCACCCGCCGGGGTCAAGACGGTCCTCAGGTCAGAGTGTGGGGTCACCCGCCGGGGTCAAGACGGTCCTCAGGTCAGAGTGTGGGGTCACCCGCCGGGGTCAAGACGTTCCTCAGGTCAGAGTGTGGGGTCACCCGCCGGGGTCAAGACGGTCCTCAGGTCAGAGTGTGGGGTCACCCGCTGGGGTCAAGACGGTCCTCAGGTCAGAGTGTGGGGTCACCCGCCGGGGTCAAGACGGTCCTCAGGTCAGAGTGTGGGGTCACCCGCCGGGGTCAAGACGGTCCTCAGGTCAGAGTGTGGGGTCACCCGCTGGGGTCACGACGGTCCTCAGGTCAGAGTGTGGGGTCACCCGCCGGGGTCACGACGGTCCTCAGGTCAGAGTGTGGGGTCACCCGCCGGGGTCAAGACGGTCCTCAGGTCAGTGTGTGGGGTCACCCGCCGGGGTCAAGACGGTCCTCAGGTCAGAGTGTGGGGTCACCCGCCGGGGTCAAGACGGTCCTCAGGTCAGAGTGTGGGGTCACCCGCCGGGGTCAAGACGGTCCTCAGGTCAGAGTGTGGGGTCACCCGCTGGGGTCACGACGGTCCTCAGGTCAGAGTGTGGGGTCACCCGCCGGGGTCAAGACGGTCCTCAGGTCAGTGTGTGGGGTCACCCGCCGGGGTCAAGACGGTCCTCAGGTCAGAGTGTGGGGTCACCCGCCGGGGTCAAGACGGTCCTCAGGTCAGAGTGTGGGGTCACCCGCCGGGGTCAAGACGGTCCTCAGGTCAGAGTGTGGGGTCATCAGGAAGAGTCATGGTCAGTTTTTATTATTATTATTATTATTTTCTACCACAGACGTGGCCACACATTTACAATGCTAACCAGCATATATACATTTTCTTCTGTCCTCCATGGACAGGGTTAGAGATGTGTTAAACATATAGTTCACGGAACAAATCCACAAGGGCAGTGACGAGGATTCGAACCTGCGTCTGGGAGCATCCCAGACACTGCCTTAATCGACTGAGCTACGACAGGGTTAAAAGAGTTGAAACCGAATCTCAAACAACAACAATTACAGATGGTTAATATAGTATTTTGTTGCGAAATTTCTACTGGTTATTATTACAACAGGCTATTATTGAAAGTTATTAATATGAGTTATTATTACAAAAGGTTATTATTGTAGGTTATTATGAAAGATATTATTAAAACAAGCTCTTGCTGAAGGTTGTTACTTTAAGATACTATCACAACAGGCTATTTATTATTGGAGAGTTTTAGTGCCAGTTATAAGAGGAGGTTGTTATTCCAGCTTATTATTTATTGATATTGATGCTGAACAGTGAAGCGGGTTATTATAACAGGTTACTACGGAAGTTTTCACAACCGGTTGTTAAGTCTAGTCATTTACACAGGTTGGGTGTTGTGGCTGGTAATTACACCAGGCTATTAGGAAACGGATAATTCGGAAAATTATTATGTGAGGACATTAACACAGGGTTATGATGAAGTTGTTCTACAGGGTGTTACAATATGTTTTTGTATGTTATTATTTCTGCAAGATATTACGTGCAAAAATAACTTGATGTTGTATATGTACGTTATTGCATCAGGTTATTACGAGGTGTTATTAATGGAGATTATTAGAGCGAGTTATTATGTCAAATTTTAACAGAAGGTTATTACTTATGTTTATTACTTCCGGTTATTGCTGCTATTCTTTATAATTTGTTATTACTTGAGATCACTACGAGAGGTTATTACAGCAGGATAATACTGAAGTTTCCTTCGGCTAAAAATTAAGATTGGTTATTTTTCTTTATTCAAATTATTAACATAAATTACTGGGTTGAGGACTTTATTAATCAGGAAGAGTCAAGGTCAGTGTGTGGGGGTCACCCGCTGGGGTCATGACGGTCCTCAGGTCAGTGTGTGGGGTCACATGCTGGGGTCACGACGGTCCTCAGGTCAGTGTGTGGGGTCACCTGCTGGGGTCACGACGGTCCTCAGGTCAGTGTGTGGGGTCTCCCGCTGGGGTCACGATGGTCCTCAGGTCAGTGTGTGGGGTCACCTGCTGGGGTCACGACGGTCCTCAGGTCAGTGTGTGGGGTCACCCGCTGGGGTCACGACGGTCCTCAGGTCGACACCATGGAACACGGAACCTTACTTTTACCTTAAGTCAACAGTTTAATATTAATTCCTCAAACACGTAATAAACTCAGCAACCGACATAAACAGATGAAACACAAACTCACCTCAGAAGTTTGGCCTCAATAACAATAAATTAAAAGCGACTAGGAGCATATATTTATTTTTGGTATAAAAAGAAACTGATTATATAGGCTATTACTCCAGGATATTATTACAACAGGCTGTTCTCGTAGATTTTTAGTGCAAGTTATAATGGCAGGTTGTTATACCAGCTTGTTGTTCATTCAGAGTATTGACACTGATTACTGAGGTGGGTTATTATGTTATTATAACAGTTCACTAGGGATAGTTTACAACTGTTACGTCTGATCATTTACCCAACGTGATTGCTGTGGTTGGTTACAACATCAGCCTATTAGGAAAAGGTTATTCGGCTAGTTAAGACGGGTTATTGGGGCGAGGAATTACGAGAAGCTAGTTATAAGTTAACAGGCTAGTTACTTGTAACAGGAAGTTAAAGCATGTTTTTGTGTTTTATAATTTGTGCTGGATATTACATGAAATTATTTGTGTTATATCTACTCGCTATTACGTCTGGCTATTATGATGTGTTAATACTGTATGTTATTAAGGCGAGTTATTATTGCTAACTTTTGTAAAAGGTTATTATTTCTGGATATTACTTCTGGTTATTGCTGCTATTCTTTACAGTTGGTAATTACCTGAGATCACTATGAGCGGGTAATACAGCAGGATAATACTGCAGTTTCTTACGGCTGATAATTAAAATTGGTTATTTTTCTTAATTCAAACTATTAATATAAATTCCTAACATACGTAATGCGTTTTAAAATAGACACAAAGAGCTACATTATAATGCAACATGATGCAACATGATACATCATGATACTGTAACGGGAGGCCCGACTGAATGTTTCCCTTCTGCCTTTTATCACACAACCCGTTCACGCAAATTTAATAAGTCAATATTGACTTATTAGTTGCGTGCATAGGTGACATACTAAACATAATAGTTTCCCTTGAAAAGCTTCATAGAAAACACCGACCTTACCTAACCTACTTAGTATGTTAAAATAAGCATCTTATAGCTCCGTAATTACAATTGTTACTTAACCTATTATAGGTATAGGATAGGTAATAATTGTAATTACGAAGCAATAAGATGCTTATCTTAACATACTAAGTAGGTTAGGTAAGGTCTGTGTTTTCTATGTAGCTTTTCAAGATAAACTAAAATATTCACAATAAATTAGTATGTCACATATGCACGTATTTAATAAATCAATATTGACTTAAAGAAAGTGCGAGAACGGGTTGTGTGCCTGTGGCTGTTAATGTCAATTGAACCCCTAGCGGTTTAGGGTTAAAAACACATCATAATAACCTGACGTAATAACGTTCATATATAATATCAAGGTTATTTCTGCACTTAATATCTTGTAGATACAATAAAACACAAAAGTGCCTTTTTATCCTCCCGTAATAACTATGTCCTAATAGCATGTTATAATAACCAGCAACAACAACCAGCCTGTGTAAATGATCAGACTTAACATCAGTTGTTAAAACTTCCCAAGTGACCTGTTATAATAACCCACCTCATTAATCAGAATCACTATCAACAAACAGCAAGCCAAAAAAAGAATCTGCTCCTATAACCTGCACAAAAAAACCTACAATAATAGCCTGTTGTAATAATAACCATCAGTAATCACCTACAATAAATGACTGTTTAAATAATAACCTGCAATAATAACATACAATAATAGCCTGTTGTAATAATAACCCGAAGAAATCTCGCAATAAAATATTATATTAAATATCATTTAAACCCCAGTTAGATCTTTTATTCTGAGTCGCTTCTAATTGTTACTGAAGCCAAACTTCTGAGGTGACTTTATGTCTCATCTGTTGTCCAGGAATTTATTCAACATGTTCGGTTGCTGAGTTTATTACGTGTTTTGGGAAATTATATTAAAATGTAGACTTAAGGGCAAAGGAGGAGCAAACATATCCTGTTTGATATCCTAAGCGAAAGGATTGTACATAGGTGTAGTAATAGCCCATCTATTCTTTATATATTATTTATGGTGATGGTGTACATATATCTACTTAACGGTGATGGAAAGATATTTAATACATTGACGAAAGGAACAGTATTTTGTTCATCCCCTCTTTTTTTTATGCACTACATAGCCACTTTCTTGAAACCGAACTACCGACTTGGGGTCGGATACTATAATTTTGGTTCTACCATCAAAGAACCCGGCTGCGACCTATAGTGGCCGTAACACATTCTCAGGTATACTGTGGAGTTGTCAATCTCACAACCTGCGAACATAACCAGACCTTATCACCTGTTCCTATAACTAACTTAACTAATAATTAGTAACCAACATTAATTATATGCCAAAATAACTTGTAGAATTCTTGCTAGTTTTGCCTTTGGGAATATTTTGCTGTAACAACCTGCAGAAACTCTATCATAATTACTAAAATAACAACCTTCAATGATAACTCGCAGTAATAACCTTCCGAAATAGTCTTTATCAAGAAAATTATGTTACTGTAACCCGTTTTTTTTTATTGGATAAGGTATAATAATTTTCCATGTGAGATTATGAGTGCAAATTGTATTCTGGCATCATGTTGCATCATTGTAACAATCGGTTGTACCGACCATGCATCCCTCCGTCCCCCTTCCTCTCGTTAGTCTTCTCCTTCCCCTTTTTTTCATTCTTCTTTCCCCCCCTCCCTGCTCAGCCCGTTGACGCCGTGAGGGAGGCTTAGTGGGCGGCTGCCGGAGTGTGATGCTACTTGGGGCAGTCCTCTGTCCTTTTCTAGCCTTGTGCTCCTGCTGCCGTCTTCTCCAATTGTGCAGAGCACCTTTTCCTTTTCCTTCTGTTTCGTTTTTCTCCCCCCCTCTTCTCCTATCTGCTTGCCGTTTCCTGCCGACCTTTTGCTTGTTCTGGTTATTCCTTTGGACTTCTTCTATTTTGACGCCCGGGTGCTTGAGGAGGCATACTCTTGCACCCGTAGACCTGTAGTACCCGACATCGAGAGTGAGGGGAACCTTTTATTGTCAATCCCCCTTTCGTCACTGAACCCGATCTCGACGGACTGTCGATTCTTAAGGTGGCGTTTGTGGGGCGTATACTCACGACGCACCCCTAGGAGGCCCCGGCATGATCGGCGATAGCTTCTTGTTGGGTGTCCTACCTCTAATTGTGGCTCCATGGTGGGTGTGGGGGCACATTCGTGAATGAATGTTGATTTTTCGTAGCAATGATATATACTGTTTCTGCTGTTTCCCCTTTACCTTCTCAGGCTCGTGGGGTGGGCGACCAAGCCCCCGAGTTGGTCCGTGTTGGAAGACCGGGCTCTGTAGCCTCCCTGCATTGGGCCCCGACCTTGCTCCTCCTTTGGCCTCTCTGACTCCTCCCCTCGGCTCCCCTCCCTCTGTGGTTGGGTCGAGCCCCAAGCCCCCCAGTGGTGACTACCTCGTCCCCTGCCACGGCTCCATCTCTAGTTGTAACTACTGTGCTTTTTAACCCCTCTCTCTCTGGGGGTTCTCGCCGCCGTCTTCGTCACGGACGCCCTCGCTCGATTCCTTCCCGTTCTGATACCTATCAAGCTTTGTTTGGTCCCGCTTCGTGGGCCAAATATTTTGATCTCCTCCCTCTTGATTCTGCGCCTCCTGACGATTTCTCCCTCCATTGACATCTCGTTGATTCCGTGGATGCGTCTGTTACTTTCAACCCCACTCGTCTTGGTGCACGTGACGTTGCTGCTCCCTCTCAGGATGCAGCTTCCCGCTTGGCTGCCTTATCCTGCCTTGGCGAGACCCCTGTTCAGGTCTCAAAGAACGTTCAGTTGTACGCCAGTGTTGGCAACTATTCTCCTCCCGCCCCATGTTGCGACCGGTGTTCGGGATCTGCGAGACTGCCACGACGATATTCGTCATATCCTTGCTGCCCAGGGCCATTCTATTCTCCAGGTGGACACGTTTACTCGTCCCCTCGTGGTAGTCGCCGTCAACTCCTTCGGGTTGTGAAGATTACCTTTGATGGTCGGACCCTTCCACCCTCTGTCATTCTTCCTGGTGCCAGGTGCTCTGTCCAGGAGTACATTCCTTCTCCTAGGCTCTGTAACAAGTGCTGGAGGTTTGGGCATGGTGCCCTCCGCTGCTCTGTGACTGTCTCTCTCTGTCCTTTGTGTGGTGGCGAAGGTCACTCTAAGTCGGAATGCACTTCTTCCCGAGCTCGTTGCCTCAACTGCGGTGAGGCCCATCCTACCTTCTCCCGTGCATGTGTCCATTACAAGCTTGAGGCAGCCGTCCTCAGCTTGAAGCACCGGGAGCATTTATCTTTTCCTGAGGCAAGGCGCCAGGTTCGCCAGCTCCCGCCTTATGCTAATATCTCTTATGCTCACTCGCGTGTTGTGCTCTTCTTCTCCTCATTCTTCCCACCTTCCTCAGACTCACAACCGTTTCCGGGCCTTGGACCCTGATACGCCCACTGCACCCTCCTCTGTTCCTTTGAGTTCTGTCTCGAAGGATCCACCTCCTGGTCCTCTTACTGGGGTTCCCCTCCTTTCTACCCAGTCTGTCTCGTCTCCTGTGTCTTCTTCCTCGTCTCCCTCCGTTCCTCCTTCTCATCCTTCCCCTCTGTCTCTTGACTCTCCCCAGCTCCTGTCGGTGCGGGCTGATGTCCATCGCTCTCCAAACGGCCGTCGCGTGTGCTCTCGTTCGGCTTCTCCTGTTGAGACACTAGAATCCATCGCCCAGTACGTAGTTGCTGGGACGCCTGTCTCTTTACGTCAGAAGCGTAAGCCTGGCTCCTCTCCTTCCTCCTCCCCGGCGGGTAAGAAGGTTTCGCTTTCTTCCTCGGCCTGTACTTCTGCCTCTATCGATCCTTCCCCTCCCATTTCGGTGGTTGCGCCCCCTGTTCCTGCTATGGAGGTTTCTTTGGCCCCCGCTTCCCTCTCGGTTGCTGCCCTTGCTGAGGTGCGCTACCCTCTTTCTACTCCCCCTCTTCCTGCTGCTGCCCTTGACTACTCCTCTCCGTTGTCTCCTCCTCTTCCTCCTCCGGACCCCGCCCGCCCCCCTCTGGTCTGTTCTCCCGCTTCCTTCCCTCCGTCTTTGCTCAGTTTACCTATGCCCCCTAACCCTGACAATATATATATAAATGATTTAGATTCAGGTTTGAGTAGGAACATTTGCAAATTTGCCGTTGATACAAAAATCGGTAGGGAAATTAACACAGCAGAAGACTCACTATCATTTCAAGTTGATCTAAATAGGGTTTTGAAATGGTCAAAGGATTGGCAGATGCAATTTAATGCTTATAAATGTAAAGTTCTCAAGCTATGTAATTATAATAGAGTTACAAGATACGAGCCATCTGGTGTTGAGATTGTGAAGTCGGATTGTGAAAGGTATCTGGGAGTTATGATTAAATACTACATTAGTATTAGTAAGGCCCTACTGGGGCGCAACCAGGTTCTTCTCTGATGTTAGTAGGGTTTGGGAATCCGGCCCCAAGTTAGTAGAGGCTTTCAAGGGGTGTGTTCCGTAACACAAGATAAATTAAAGGGGGAGGGAAACAAATGTTCTGATTTATATATATAATCACCACCACCATAAATAAATATATAAACAGTTGCACACGGGGATTATTACTACACGATTATGTACAAGGTTGTCTTCCTCCGAAGACACTGGATGCTCCACAGGTGCGCACTTTGGATAGCCCTGGTTCTTTCTTCCGTGGCCCCCGATGAATCCTCTATGATTCTCTTGGCGAATCTACCCTGGCCACAGGCCAGCCAAATCACAGTCCCACTGGGTGCTCCGTCGTGGAGGCCTTCAACCACAATCCAGCCTGTAGCTGGCAGGTACCGATCAGCTCCGCTGTGTAGGCCACTCCACGACCGATACTAGGGTTGCGAGCCCTAGGCAGGAGCCTCGTGTGATCCCGCTGATCACTCTCCTCACTACGCACCACAGTGGCTAGTCTCATCCACCAGCCAGCCCCGGATAAGGCATAATTCCAAGGAAGGGAGTTGGAAATGAATGGTTGTCGAGGCCAACTGGTGTCAATTGCCGGCTGGAAAGATATTGCAAATCAAATGCCATATCTTTCATAGATAACTGGGAATACTTCTTTGGAAGAAATGAAATGTATACTCGGGATGGGGGTGCATCTATCGATGGCTGGAGTTGTTGCAAACTCGTTGGAGCCAGTTGTTGGAGGCGTTTGTTTGGGTTTAAACTGTTAGCAGATAGTGGTATGGGAATTGATATGGAGGAAAAAGGTAATAAAAATATGGGTTTGTGGGAGAAAGAAATTGGCAAAATGATCAGGGAAAGAGTAGGGCCTCAAAATACCAAAACACTTACGGTATATTACACTATCAGCAGAAATCTAAGAAACAAAATAAACGAATTAAATGCTCTTGTCTGTACAGAAAAAATAGATATTATTGCATTTACCGAAACGTGGATGAATGTAGAAAATAGGGAACTATTAGCTGAATATTAAATAAATGGATTTAAACTATTTCACACAGATAGATATATTAGATGAGGAGGGGGAGAAGCAATATATGCTTTGGACAATTTGAAATGTAGTCTCAAAGAGGGAATCAAAAGTCGAGCTACACACAGAAACTATTTGGATAGAATTAAACGAAAAAGCAAATATTCTTATAATAGGAGTTATATATAGGCCACCAAATTTAGACAGAATGGAAGCAAAGCATCTATGGGATGAAATATCTAGAGCGTTTAGGTCTAAAAGTATTTGTTTCATAGGTAACTTTAATTTTAGTGGAATAAACTGGATTAATAGAACAGGAAATATGGAAGCAGAAGATTTTATAGAAATAATTGATGATTGCTTTTTTACGCAACACATTAAGGAACCAACACGGGAAAATAACATTTTAGATTTAGTGTTAACTAACAGGGATACACAGATTAATGACATCGAAATTGGGAGCATACTACGGAACAGTGATCACAAAGAAATCAGATTTAGCATAGAATGGAATAGAACTCTACGAGAAAATTCTGTTAAAGTTCCAGATTTTCGTAAAGCTAATTTTAATATCCTAAGAAAGTGTTTGGGTCAAATAAATTGGAAAGTCTTGGGCATAGGGGTGGGCCGATCTTTGAGCAAGACGTGAACATAAGAACAAAGGTAACTAGCTGTTACGACCCTGGGTTCCTCAATTGGAAACCAGAAGTCAAATTGAGCTAAAATAAACTACCTTTTAGTAGGGGGATGCACGGTGAGGTGCATTTGTTTGTATCTTCCCTGCCAGACGTAAGACTATTCTTGTTTCTTAAAGAGCATTTAAAGACTGAGCTTGGGGTTGATTATTAAATAATAAAATAGGCACCAACTATTTTTACAAATACTTTCTAATCATTTGTAAAGTAAACCTGAGTAAACTTGGGATAGGAATGCTGTACGATTAGTTGAGTAGTCTGCTGGCAGTTAGTGAACTGAGGGAGGAGAGTGGAGACGCTCTCTCTTCTCTGACTGGCGTTCGTGGGGGTCAAGACTTTTCTGAGCTGCTCTGCACTCCTCTACCTTTCCTCTTACTTATTTTTTTTACCTTAAGTTAAGTACCGGTTTGTAAGTGTGCCTACTCTGGAAGTGAACGATTTGTGTAGACCTGTGGTAGTATTTGCCACTGTTTGGGTACCCCCAAGTGTAGGGTTGTGTTGTGTTGTGGTAGAATACCACGTGGTCTCACTACCCTAAGCTGCATCAAGCTTCAGTTTCTTAACCAGTAGTACTTTACCCTAACTTGTGTTCAGTGTAAAACCTTGTATCCTGCCTATGTGGACCAAGGCTTTTAACGTAAGATAGTGTGGTAAAGTAATTATTATTATTGTTATTGGTGTGAATGTATATGGGGGGTTGTTAAGGGGTTAATAAATAAGTATGTTAGTTAAAGGAGTATCCATTCTTCCTGTGTAGGAGATCTATGATCAACCTCTAGACTGACCTTATCTTGTAGGTAATTAATATTCACTGTGGATATTTTACTTGGTGGCCGGGCCTTTTAGATCTCCCGTATTTGATAACTCTTAATGCTAACTACTGCCCCCACATCCATGTTATACTAGATCCCCCTTGTACAGACTCCCATTTGTAACACTAGCCCATACGAGGCAGCTCCTATTTATAACCACCCAATCCCTCTCATATACATGTTCAACCCACATATGAAACAACCAAGGGACCCCCCTCCACCACGTTAGCGGTAATAGGATCCACAAATCAACAACCCTGCTACCGAACCAGTATTTACCCAGTCTTTCATCAATCTAAACGTATCCAACTTATACCCATTGTTTCATATTGTGTCATTTGTTGATTCCTTTTAATACCCTATTAATATCCCCCCTTGTTATGCCCATCCATCCACTTGTACACCTCTATCATGTCATTCCTAATTCTTTGTCTTTCTAGAGAATGGAATTTAAGCTTTGTCAATCTTTCTTCATATGCCAGGTTTCTAATTTGAGGGATTATCTTTGTCATCCTACACTGGACACGTTCTAGTTAATTTATATCCATTCTATAGTACGGTGACCAAAACTGACCTTAATAATCTAAATGGATCCTAACCCTAGCAAGATTGAACTGAAGAGCTGACAAATATTGCAAATCAAATGCAATATCATTCATAGATAACTGGGAACACTTCTATGGACGAAATGACGTGTATGCTTGAGATGTGGTGCATCTATCTTGGATGGGGTTGTTGCTGCTGCCAACTCTTTTAGCTAGGAGCTAGGGAGGAATCCCGGTCATATGTGGCATTCTTCCAAGAAAAGGGAGTTGGAAGTGAACGACTGTCGAGGGCACTTAGTGTCAATTGCCGACTGAACTACTATGGCAAATCAAATGCAATATCATTCATAGGTAACTGAGAACACCTCTATGGAAGAAATGACATGTATGCCCGGGATGGGGTGCATCTATACGGTTCTCTACAAAGACCTGCGAATTTTTTCTTATATTTAATATGAGGTCTTGACTAGAAAATATTTTCTTTTGAAAATGGGGAAACAATAAGAAAATAGGATGAATATGCCATTACTGAAAACAGGCTTATTATGGAAAGATTTTGAATTACGTCCTTATGTATTAGGTCTTGACGGAAGGCGGCTTCTTTATTCCCTTGACATAAATATTGAAAATGGGAATAAATAAACCATATCAGAAAACGGTCTAATACAATGAAGATTGTGAGTAGATAACGTCTTTGACCATTAGCAATGTCTGTGCAGGGTCACCGAGGAAACGAAATTTTGGTGCAACGGAAGCATGCAGTTTAATCCCCTTGAGCGAAGTGCCAGGGGACAAAAACTGTCCGTTAAAATCCAAGAAATAAAATCACGACTCACTGACCGGCAGTCACCGTTTCACGGAAAAAATCACGACTCGCTGACCGGCATGGAAAAAAAAACGAAACTGCCGATCATTGAGTTTTCTTACATTACACCAGTGTTGTGGAAGGTTGCTAATGTTGTTCCAATTTTCAAGAGAGGAGATACATCTCTTATGTCAAACTATCGGCCAATTAGCTTCACGTCTATTGATAGAAAGTTGCTTGAATCAATAATTGCAAATACCATCCGCCTTCACCTTCAAAAACATAAATTAATAAATGATTCACAACATGGGTTTACAATTGGCCGTTCATGTTTAACAAATTTGCTATTATTTTATTCCAGCATAATTGAGGCAGTTGATAGTGGTAAGGTTTGTGATGTTGTGTCCCTGTACTTTGGGAAAGATTTTTAATAGTGTCTCATGAAAGAATGATTAAAAAGATAGAAGCTCATGGTATTGGGGGTGCTACAGTAGGTGCTTTCCTCCATATGCTGAGACACCCTTCTTCAGGTCGTTGAAGAGGCGTTTGAAAAGGCGTTTATTTGGGTTTAAACACTTAGCAGATAGACCTATATGAAGTTTGATTGAAGCCACTCTGCCGCTCTGAAGACTTCTCTGCTATACTCTCCTGGCCTCCGCCTAAAGAGAATAAACAGCACGGATGAAACATTGCAGCCGCAGCTACAGGATCTCTGGGAGAAGTTCAGAGGTTATCCGGATATACGCAAAGCCAGACTAAGCTGACAACACAAACCCGAGCTAAACTCCCCGAACCTCCGACTCCAAAACAACACGATAAGAGATGGATCCCCCTCGATTTTTTCCCCAGGCTTAGCAACACATCTGAAGCAGAAAATTACCTGAGTATGGTTCTGGACGAAGGAGACATACAAGGAACATCCATCCAGGCTGAACTTCCCTAGAGATCCTCTTATGATAGCCTGGAATAAATATCTCAGAGAACACCTGGTCTAAACAGGTCTAAGACAGGAGACCCAGCCTGCAAAGGGAAGGAACTAGGTATGCAGCAGAACTAGCCTTCCTACCCTTACCTACCAGTGGAACAAATTTTAGTTTTTTCTACAGGGTTAGAGGAGCGGTTAGAAGGGGCCCTTGATGCCAAGGACGATTAAAACGTCGTCGTCTCTTCAATTTCTCGTGTGTGATGTGGTCAGCATTAATGCTTTCCATAGTCAACAGTACCAAATTCTACTATATAATTGTACATAACATTTATGTATGTTCGATGGTCCACATAATTACAAAAAGTAATATCTAAACAAGAGAATGGGTTTTATCAGAGGAAGGTCACCCGCTGGGGTCACGACAGTCCTCAGGTCAGTGTGTGGGGTCACCCGCTGGGGTCACGACGGTCCTCAGGTCAATGTGTGGGGGTCACCCGCTGGAGTCACGACAGTCCTCAGGTCAGTGTGTGGGGGTCACTCGCTGGGGTCACGACGGTCCTCAGGTCAGTGTGTGGGGGTCACCCGCTGGAGTCACGACAGTCCTCAGGTCAGTGTGTGGGGTCACCCGCTGGAGTCACGACAGTCCTCAGGCCAGTGTGTGGGGTCTCCCGTTGGGGTCACGACGGTGCTCAGTTTAGTGTGTCGGGTCACGACGGTGCTCAGTTTAGTGTGTGGGGTCACCCTCTGGGGTCACGACATTCCTCAGGTTAGTGTGTGGGGTCACCCTCTGGGGTCACGACGGTGCTCAGGTCAGTGTGTGGGGTCTCCCGCTGGGGTCACGACGGTGCTCAGTTTAGTGTGTGGGGTCACCCTCTGGGGTCACGACAGTCCTTAGGTCAGTGAGTGGGGTCACCCTCTGGGGTCACGATGGGCCTCAGGTCAGTGTGTGGGGTCACGATGGGCCTCAGGTCAGTGAGTGGGGTCACCCTCTGGGGTCACGATGGTCCTCAGGTCAGTGTGTGGGGTCACCCGCTGGGGTCACGAAAGTCCTCAGGTCGACCCCACAGAACTGACGTTCTTTCATTTACCTTAAGTCAACAGTTTTCAAGGAGTACTTCCTTGACCTCACACGTTTAGTACTGGAGTACTTCCTTGACCTCACACGTTTAGTACTGGAGTACTTCCTTGACCTCACACGTTTAGTACTGGAGTACTTCCTAGACCTCACACGTTTAGTACTGGAGTACTTCCTTGACCTCATATGTTTAGTACTGGAGTACTTCCTTGACCTCACACGTTTAATACTGGAGTACTTCCTTGACCTCACACGTTTAGTACTGGAGTACTTCCTTGACCTCACACGTTTAGTACTGGAGTACTTCCTAGACCTCACACGTTTAGTACTGGAGTACTTCCTAGACCTCACACGCTTAGTACTGGAGTACTTCCTTGACCTCACATGTTTAGTACTGGAGTACTTCCTTGACCTCACATGTTTAGTACTGGAGTACTTCCTTGACCTCACACGTTTAGTACTGGAGTACTTCCTTGACCTCACACGTTTAGTACTGGAGTACTTCCTTGACCTCACACGTTTAGTACTGGAGTACTTCCTAGACCTCACACGTTTAGTACTGGAGTACTTCCTTGACCTCACATGTTTAGTACTGGAGTACTTCCTTGACCTCACATGTTTAGTACTGGAGTACTTCCTTGACCTCACACGTTTAGTACTGGAGTACTTCCTTGACCTCACACGTTTTGTACTGGAGTACTTCCTTGACCTCACACGTTTAGTACTGGAGTACTTCCTTGACCTCACACGTTTAGTACTGGAGTACTTCCTTGACCTCACACGTTTAGTACTGGAGTACTTCCTTGACCTCACATGTTTAGTACTGGAGTACTTCCTAGACATCACACGTTTAGTACTGGAGTACTTCCTTGACCTCACACGTTTAGTACTGGAGTACTTCCTTGACCTCACACGTTTAGTACTGGAGTACTTCCTTGACATCACACGTTTAGTACTGGAGTACTTCCTTGACATCACACGTTTAGTACTGGAGTACATCCTAGACCTCACGTGTTTAGTACTAGAGTACTTCCGAGACCTCACATATTGTAGTACTTCATAGACCTCTCACAATTTTCAACTTGTTTTACATTTATATATACAAGAATTGTTACATTCTTGAAAAGCCACTAGCAAGCATATCGTTTCGGGCAGGTGTTTAATAATATTTTTTTCCCCGGAATCCGACTCGCCAAATCGTTTATCAACAAGGTACCGATTTACTGCTGGGTGAACAGAGGCAACAGCGGATTGTCACTCAGTCAATTCTCTCCGGTCAGGATACAAACCCAGACCAGAACGCTCGCGAAACGCAGGGTGAGTGTTTTTCCACTGTGCCACGGGGACAGTGGAAGCACAACTAGGTGAGTACAGTACAGGGCCCAATGATCCAGTAATTCACCAACTCAAGATAAACATTACATCATAACTTTGGAAAATTTAAAGTTTTGATAAGTTAACTTAGAAAAGGTTAAGTACATGACACTGAAGTACAGAGGTACTTTACCTTACACGTAACTTTACATATAATCAAGTCTCTAAGGACATTTTCCTTTACATATTATTGGAAAGTCTACTTTTCATTCATTACGAAGATCAAATTTGAGGGTAATTGAGGGCTATTGAGGTGGATTATTATGGAGGGTTATTGTCGTGGATTATTATGGAGTATTATTGTGGTGGATTATTATGGTGGGTTATTTTTGTGGATTATTATGGAGGGTTCGTCAGGTGGATTATTCAGGTAGGTTATTGTAGTTACAAATTTTGGAGAGGTAATTGTGGTGATTTAATATATAAGGTTATTATCGTGGATTAAGTTGGAGTGTTAATGTGGCGGATTAATATGGTGGGTTATTTTGTGTGGATTAATATGCAGGGTTATTGTGGTGTATCATTATGGAGTGTTATTGTGGTGGATCATTAATGAGTGTTATTATGGAGGTTTATTATATGCAGGGTTATTGTGGTGGATTATTTTAGAGGGTTATTGTTGTGGATTAATATATAAGGTTATTGTCGTGTTATAATATGGAGTGTTATTTTGGTGGATTATTATGGAGTGTTATTGTGATGGATTATTATGGAGTGTTATTGTGATGGATTATTATGGAGTGTTATTGAGGTGGATTATTATGGAGGGTAATTGTGGTGAATTTATATGGACGGTTAATGTGATGTATTATTATGGAAGGTTATGTGGGGAATTTTGACTCGTGGGATTTTATTTAATTTATTTTAATAATAAATAATTAATTTATTTAAAGAATTTGTATTTAAGGTGTATAATTAATTTATTTATTATTTATTCTAATAGCTTAGTGGACTGTATGTTTTATTAAGCGGACAGTATGGATTTATATTCTCCCACAAATCAAATCCCAACACAACTTGAGGGGGGGGGGGCGGTTAATTAATTAATAGTTGCCTATCAGTGGAGAATTTGTCGACTGGCAAGAAAATTCTACTAATTGTTAGTTTATTAATTTACTGGGGTTAGTTTAATAACTGACAGTCTTATCTAATTAGAAGACTTCAGTCTGGATATTAGAGGGACACTTGAGCAGTTTGCCAGGTATAGGCCTCGTGGCAATGGCATCTGTTCCCACGTGAAGCAACCGGTTGATGTCACTTGGTCCCCTGATGACCACAGAAGATCTGCCAGAATTATACAATATAACAACGACAAAAATACTTCCTTTCACAGATGAGGCACATTGAGAATTATGGTTAATTGAGTGATTGTGAGAGGCTCATCTTGTTTTATTGGTTTGGCTGCCTCATCACCGGTTGGTTATTATATAATAATATAGGGCCCTGTAATAAAATGTGACTTATTCTGACCAACCGGATACGAGGTACTCTCGTTATTATGAGGGTGCGGCAGCTGAAGAACGTCTAGAAGGCTCGGGGTCACGAGTTAATTGTAGCTGCTTCTGGTGCGTCCTCACGAGAGATTCCCTGGTTACACAAAGACCGCCTCCCTCCTCCTTCCCGGCTGGCGACGCCACCAGAACCGGTTCTTTTTTTGTGTATTTATGGCCAAAGGTCGAGAGGCGTTGGTTTTAATTCTAAATTTATTTGATCCAGTCACAGGGAACAGTTTTTATTAATTTTAAGACTGGACTGGAGGTTTTAGTGATAATTTATATGTTTGATGATTATATTTTAATGAGCTGGCAATAATATATCCCATGTTTAAGGAAAAATTCCGCTGGAATCTCGTTTTCTTTGAACGAGATATTAAATTAATTTGTGTAAGTATTGGTTAATATGTTAGTACCAAAACTTCAGCGCAATTATCTGAATATTGTAACTTGAATTGTTAAAGGAGGTCGGTTTTTTCCCGACAGGTTATTGTGGTGGACTATTATAGAGGGCTATTGCGGTGGATAATTTTGGAGGGTTATTGTATTGGATTATTATACAAGGTTATTGACGTGGATTAATATGGATTGTTATTGTTATGAATTATTATGCAGTGTTATTTGGTGGATTATTATGGAGGTTATTGTGGTGGATTATTATGGAGGCTTATTGTGGTGGTTTATTGTGGAGGGTTATTGTTGTGGATTATTATTGCGGATTATTGTGGTGGATTATTGTGGTACATTACTGTGGTGAATTTTTGCCGTGTATTATTGTGGTGAATTATTTTGAAGGATTTTCTTTTAGAGTATTATAAAAGGTTATCGTTGTGGATTATTCTCGTAGAATATTATGGAAGGTTACTGTGGTGGATTATTAGAGTTTTATTTGGGTATTTTTTGAGGGGTCATTGTAATGGATAATTATTGAGGGATATTGAAGTGGATTGTTATGGATGATAATAGAAGTGGAGTATTAAATTTTTAAAATTTTGCCCCGAGGGGCGAGTTTATTGGGCAGCGCCACTTATCCTGTGAGTGGACATACCATCATAGCAGCATGTACAACACTCCCCCAATAGGAAGAAAACCTGCTGGGTTGTTTATCCTGTCAATTGTACCCAGACACAGCTGGGATAGGAACTGTCTCAAGTGAACAGCTTTTCAAACAAGAAGATTAACATCTGTCAACCCTTAAAGTCTTTCGTTATCTTGTGGGTGCAAAATGGGGAATCATTTATGAACATTATCAATATTTGACAAATAGTGTTTTCCTAACTCAAACAATGTGGGTTTTATTATTCTACATATATTTATAATGTCCCCAGGTGTTCACATTCACGTAGATAGTGGTCAAAGCGGTGTCTGTCTCTCTCATCACAGATTCTGCAACTCCGCTGATCAACTGTAGTTTCCATTCCGAATCTTCATGGATATTTGTGTCCAAGGCGTATTCTCGCTATTACTGATTCTCTCCCGTGTCCTCCTCCTGTTTGTCCAATACGATTGAGTATTGTGGTGGATTATTTTAGAGGGTTTTTGTTTTGGATTGTTATAGAGGGTTAGCATGGTGGCTTTTTCTGTTGGATTATTCTCGTGGATTATTATGGAGGGTTATTGTAGTGGATTATTATATAGGATTATTTTGGTGGATTGTTATGGAGAAATATTGTGGCACATTATTATTGAGGGTTTATTTTGTAACTGCTCGTTCACACAGCTCGTAGACTTAGGGGACAGTGATAAGCATAGTCTAGGGTTAGTCACTGTCTCTAAGTATGCTCTACCAGAGTGCCTCGTGAGTCAGTACAAAACAGAAAGAAAATACAATACTAGGATATAAAAACATGCACATAAAAATACGTATATATAATAAAGCTTTAAGATTATTCATAAATGTATTACAATATAATCAGATGGCAAATCAACACAATAAAATCTAAATTATCTCACCAGATAAGTAATCTACTACAACGAAACAAGATTAAGCGTTAACAGACTTATCAGACATGATGTTCCCCGACTCAGTACCTCCAGCAAACTGAAGTCTCCCTCCGACTCTCTACCCACAATACTGCTCCCGCCTTCATCCAGGAGAAGGGATGGTAAACAAGAACTTTTACTTAAATGCAACTAATGAGAAAAGCAATCGATCTCACACGGATATGAATGAAAACTAAAATATAACTGCAATATGTAAATAATATAAGTTACAATGCCACATGCTTAATCAAAGGAAAATAATAATAATATCAATATTAAAAGGTGACATCTAGCATGCCACAAATGTACACGTACAATTATTTGGTCCTGACTAAATTAATACAGGTATAATACCTGTGGTCACATAGCAAGCCCGCACTATGCTTTATCTATGTAGCCAAGCTATACTACACATTTCAAAAGAATACAGATATTCATACAAAGAAACACTCTCAAACAATTTTATTTCATGTTAAACAATGCGAGTATCCATGTATAGGGATGTGTAATAAATGTGGTGATTCAATACGAATGGCTACTGTGATGAATTATTTGGTCGTTCAGGCGGATCACCAGACGATGTGAATAAAATACTGGGTTGAGAACTTTATTAATAAGGAAGAGTCATGGTCAGAGTCTAGAGTCACCTGCTTGGGTCCCGACGGTCCTCAGGTCGACCCCATGCGCTTGCTGATCTTCCTTTTACCATAAGTCAACAGTTTAACATAATTTCCCAAAACACGTAATAAACTCAGCAACCGAACATGTTGAATAAAGTCCTGAACAACAGATGAAACATAAAGTCACCTCAGAAGTTTGGCTTCAATAACAATTAAAAGCGACTAAGAGCAAAGGATATAATTGTGTTTAAAAAGAAACTTAACATATAGGTTATTACTCCGGGATATTATTAGATCAGGCTATTATTGTAGATTATTATTGTGAGTTATTATTACAAAAGGCTCCTCTCGTAGCTTTTTAGTGCCAGTTATAATTGCAGGTTGTTATACCAGCTGGCTGTTCATTCAGGATTTTGATACTGATTATAAATGTGGGTTATAATAACAGGTCACTAGGGATAGATTATCAACTAATTGATTTACACAAACTATTACTTCCGGTTATTACTGCAGGTCATTAGTGTTATTCTTTACAAAAGGTAATTACCGGATTACAGCAGGTTTTCCTGCTGTAATAACCGGAGATTACTTCCGGTTATTACAGCAGGATAATACTGCAGTTTCTTACAGCTGAATTTTAAGATTTTTTTCATTTATTCAAGCTTATAAAATAAATCCCAAATTCGCATAATACGTTTTAAAATAGGCTCAGGGAGCTGCATCATGATGCAACATGATGCCTTGTTGCAATTTGTACTCATAATATCTCACATGGAAGATATTATTCCTTATTCAATAACAGATAAAAACTGGTTACAATAATATATATTTCTCTTGAGAGCGATTATTTCGGAAGGTTATTACTGCGAGGTATCATTAAAGGCTGTTATTGTAGTAATTATGATAAGCAATTTCTGCAGCTGTTACAGCAAAATATTGCCAAAGGCAAAAACACCATGAATTTTCAAAGTTATTTCGGCAGATAATTACAGTTGGTTATAACTTCTAGTTATTACTTACGTTATAAGAACAGGTTTATAAGGTCTGGTTATGTTCGCAGGTTGTTAGACTGACAACTCCACAGTATACCTGAGAATGTGACTGCCAGACGAGGGCTTCTACAGGTTACATGAACATGTGGTTGCTAGGTAAACCAACACCAGTGTATAAATCCACAAGGGCCGTGACGAGGATTCGAACCTACGTCCGGGAGCATCCCATACGCTACCTTTATCGACTGAGCTACGACATGGTAAAAGAGTCAAAATCAAAGTTCTACTGAACTTACTGGATCCTGCAGTCTCTACAAGACACAAACCAGGGTTTTACACAACTCCCCTATGCACTCGAGCTATGTCAGTAGGCCGTTCTCCCTCTTCGCCTTTACCTCATTACACACAGAAATCACAACAGCGTGATGCAGTGAGTTCAGTAGAATTTCGGTTTCAACTCTTTTACCATGTCGTAGTTCAGTCGATAAAGGCAGCGTCTGGGATGCTCCCTGATGTAGGTTCGAATCCTCGTCACGGCCCTTGTGGATTTGTTCATTTGATGCATCACGCTATTGTGATTTCTGTGTGTAATGAAGTAAAGGCAAAGAGGGAAAATGGCCTATTGACATAGCTCGAGTGTATGGGGGAGTTGTGTAAAACCCTGGTTTGTGTCTCGGAGAGGTTGCAGGATCCAGTAAGTTCATTAGAACTTCGGTTTCAACTCTTTTACCATGTCGTAGCTCAGTCGATAAAGGTAGCGTATGGGATGCTCCCGGACGTAGGTTCGAGATTTGATTTCTGTGTGTAATCACAGTGTACCTGATCTCTTGGTTTACCAGACAAGCAGTTCCACAATATTGAGAATTTCATGGTAGCCAGACATGCCAGCTTCGCTGTGTACAAAACAATGTAGTTTTCAGACAAGCAGCTTTGCAGTATACATGACAACAGCGTTGCTAGAGTTAATATCTCCAGAGTATACATGACAACATCGTTACTAGGTTTACATCTCCAGAGTATACATGACAACTTCGTTACTAGGTTAACATCTCCAGAGTATACATGACAACTTCGTTACTAGGTTAACATCTCCAGGGTATACATGAACACCACGTGGCCAGACAAGCCAATTATACAAAATATATGACCTTTTGGTTGCAAGACCAGCAGCTTCTCATGACTACGTGGCTGTCAGCTCAGCTCTATAGTATACATGAATACGTGGCTGTCAGATCAGCTCTTCAGTATACATGACTACGTAGCTGTCAGGTCAGCTCTTCAGTATACATGAACACGTGGTGAGCGAGCTACAAAGTATACATGATCACGTGATATCTACAGTGCAACCGTTGATTAATGCCAACATAAGTAAACATACTGGTGACCTCTGATGACCCAGAGGTCATAACAGTCTTGACACGAGTCAACGTTTTCATTCTTAAAATAACAGGGGTCTTGTATTAAGACTTTTCTCATAAGTACATGAGGGCAGTTTTCACTCCTTAATGCTTATCACTTCCTTCAGATAAAGGTTCTTGGTGCCACTATGTGTTGAGGTGAAGGTCTATATACAAATCTTCCTTCAAATAGAACGTCGCATTTTGACGTATTCTCTACCTAAGGCAAAAAATTGTCATACTGGAAAATGGAAGCGGCTCGCGAAATTTTCATAATCTCCTATTTTCTGTTTGGAGTCCTTTGGTAGGTAAAGATAATGGAACCTTAGTACGAAAGTTTCTTGACGTTGGGAAACCTTAGGAGGACGGGTTGCTATATAATACTTTGTGAGTCTTGACTAATCAGGAAGAGTCATGGTCAGTGTGTGGAGTCATCCGGTGGGATCACGACGGTCCTCAGGTCGACCCAAATAGAATAGCTGCTTTCTTTTACTTTAAGTGAACATTTTAATATAATTTCACAAAACAAGTTATAAACACAGCAACCGAACGTGTTTAGTAAAGTCCTGAACAACGTGTGAAACACAAAGTCACCTCAGAAGTTTGGCTTCAATAATAGTTAAAAAGGACTAAGAACAAAATATATAATTGGGTTTTAAAAAGAAGCTGAACATATAGGTTATTATTTCAGGATATTATTACAACAGGCTATTACTATAACTTTTTTATTGTGAGTTAATAATACAACAGGTTATCCTCGTAGGTTTTATTGCAAGTTATTATTGTACACCTTATATATATATATATATATATATATATATATATATATATATATATATATATATATATATATATATATATATATATATTTATATATATATATATATATATATATATATATATATATATTTATATATATATATATATATATATATATATATATATATATATATATATATATATATATATATATATATATATATATAAGGCACAACTCTCCTAAACACGAGAGTGAAGTATACAACTTTAGAACACTTTCCCACCAGGAGACTCGAACCCTAGCCAGCACAGAAGCCTTCCAGCAACTGGCATAACAGGTACGCCTTAACCCGCTCCACCACCTGCTCAGACCCTTAAAAGAGATGGTAATTTCGGAGTATTTAAATACCCCAAAGATCAACACCTCCCAAGAGCACTAGAGCAAGTGAGGGGTCGTTTATACGTTTATTTCATCAAGTCCCTGTTAATATGGGAAGACACAGTGTCTATGCTTAATGCACAACTCTCCTAAACACGAGAGTGAAGTATACAACTTTAGAACACTTTCCCACCAGGAGACTCGAACCCTAGCCAGCACAGAAGCCTTCCAGCTACTGGCATAACAGGTACGCCTTAACCCGCTCCACCACCTGCTCAGACCCTTAAAAGAGATGGTAATTTCGGAGTATTTAAATACCCCAAAGATCAACACCTCCCAAGAGCACTAGAGCAAGTGAGGGGTCATTTATACGTTTATTTCATCAAGTCCCTGTTAATATGGGAAGACACAGTGTCTATGCTTAAGGCACAACTCTCCTAAACACGAGAGTGAAGTATACAACTTTAGAACACTTTCCCACCAGGAGACTCGAACCCTAGCCAGCACAGAAGCCTTCCAGCAACTGGCATAACAGGTACGCCTTAACCCGCTCCACCACCTGCTCAGACCCTTAAAAGAGATGGTAATTTCGGAGTATTTAAATACCCCAAAGATCAACACCTCCCAAGAGCACTAGAGCAAGTGAGGGGTCATTTATATGTTTATTTCATCAAGTCCCTGTTAATATGGGAAGACACAGTGTCTCTGCTTAAGGCACCACTCTCCTAAAGTTGTAAAGTAAACAACAGTAAAGTAAAGTTGTAAAGTAAAGAGTCTCCTGGTGGGAAAGTGTTCTAAAGTTATATATATATATATATATATATATATATATATATATATATATATATATATATATATATATATATATATATATATATATGGAAGGGAGTACCACCTCTAGCTGGATGAAGGGGGACCCATAGCCTCGGAGGAAACCATGCATAACGTATTAGAGGGAATGTTTAGATCCCCGCCAATACAATTTCTGTGTGCTTTTCTCCTACCACCCCCTTCCCTTTTTTATTTTTTGTGCTTTATTATGTATTTGATGGTTACAAGATATACATGGGTTGATACAAAAATAATTATACAAAAAGGTGCTTAAAGGTTATGGATCTCTTGAAAAACACGACAATAAGAAACATTGATGAATGTCACAGACGGGTTCGATCATTGTCGCAAGTCAAACACTTCTTCGAATTCCTCTGAAGTTGGACTAGTGCCCAAGACGCAACAGGCATTTCCCCTTTGAATCGCAACACTGAGGTGCTGGAACAAGAAACTTTTTGCTCTCTGGTCTTTTGTAGCGCTGATCAATTTGTCCCCCAATTCCTTCAGGAACTTCAATGCACATTTTCCCCACGAACCGAGGGTCTCCGAGCCGATCGGAACAAAGCTGTAGCAGTGTGCTAGACCACTGTATTTAATAATTTTCTGCGATTCCTTGAAAGAAGCAGCACCACCGTTTTCATGGTGGTGCTGTTTCCTTATATATATATATATATATATATATATATATATATATATATATATATATATATATATATATATATATATTATATATATATATATATATATATATATATATATATATATATATATTGTGAATGTAAAGTGTTGGTGTTCGGCTGTTTCAAAAGCTGGGGGTAGGGCCTCGTCACATAACAAAAAAAAAGGAGAAGTTTGTCCTTTCGTCTGTGGTAAGGTAATGGGAAGACACACAAAACACAAAGTATATAAACAATAAAATTTTAATTACTCTAGAAAAGAAGACATGAATAAAGACAATCTCGTAAAATTCAGAACAGGTCAACAAACAAAACAACATGAATAATTACTGGCAATGAAAAGTTACTCTAAGACAAGAATGCAAGTTAAAATAAATCAAATAAGTGAGGTGCTGGGAATACTGGCTTCAAGCTGCTACCTCCCTTAGTACACGACAGCCAAGGCTTAGTCTACTAGCGAGAGATGTCAAGTCCAAGGAGCACAGAGATATTCTGAGGAGTACCACGTGCTGCTGGCCCAGACGTCGACTCATGGTGGTGGCGTGAGTGCAGGTGCGGCGAGACACCAGCCAATCAGCAACAGGCAGGCGGAGAATAAGCAGTTTGCTGGTTACGGCGGGCTGTAGCCGGTGTGTCGGGGTGTGCATGGTACGATTTGCTTCCTGGGCAAAACGTTTGGCGATACTGGTGGACGTATCTTCAATATAGTATCTTGTACTTGAACGAAGTAATCTCACGTTCTTGTTCTTCTTTTCGTATGGCAGCTGCTTCCCTTTGTTGTTAGCGTTCGATCTTGGCAAGCTCTATTTTGAGTTTCATCGTTGCCAAATCAGTTTTATCTGCAATAAAGTAAGTGTCGTGAGTTTCAGAGTCTATCTTACCTTCCTCTAAGAGATGATCCAGTAACAGGTTATGTATTTCATTTCTGTTGGCTTGGTAGGGAACTTCTAGTTGATACTCATGTGCAAGAGTTTGTAATTCAGTCCTCTTGGCATGACTTAAGGTCCCTATTGCACCTGCTGGATCTGCACAGAAAGCTTGGAGACGAAACATGGTGAAATTAGCAAATAAATGCACAACGAATATACTGTTGTGATATGGTGAATGTCAGAAACAGGACAACGTGGCAACTGGTACCTATCCTGTGGAATCGTTAACAATTAATGTTAATTTCAAGATGATAAATGATTAATAAATCAAGGTCGCAGGAAATCTTGTACCCGGTACTCAATGTAAGAGGATAAGGGCAAGAAAATCCTACTAAATAAGCGAAACTGAGTTTCTAATACAAATGAAACAGTTAATTGCCTCAAAAATTAATTAGGTAGTCCAAGAATGTAGGCATACCTTGACGAGTCTCTATAGGACATAAGCAAGTTTTTCCCACTGAAATTAATATGATACTTACAGAATTAGCGAACTTTTGTGCTCTGAAAAATAAGGCTAATTCTCTACCAATGTAAATATCATCATCTCTGACCGACGTGTAGGGGTGCGAGGTGTCAACTGGTGATGAGAACTGCTGCTGAGGTCCCAATTCAGCAACTAAAGTTCGTGCGAGAGGAACTATGGCCCTCTTTATCCTCCTACCGTCAGATTGCAGAAGATTAGGTGCTCTTGACCCGAGGACAGGCCACAGTACCAGGGTACCAATATGATGATCTGCCGAAAATATGAGAAATATCCTAGGGACAAAAGATGGTAAACACGAGTAATAACACGGAGGGAGAGATGACCAATTAAGAGAATAACTGAGGCCTACAGTCACCACGTAATCCAAAGTTGTCTCACCTTCACCATATGCTACTCTCGGAATACACAATACACACAGCACCATATGAAAATAAAATTGAATATTGAAAATAGTGAAAAGCTACTTTACCAAAGCCAAATACGCTTACCACAAATTTACAATCTGGTACCAGTACCTGAGTGAAGCTCCGTGGACAGGCCCCCATGTAAGTTGGTGCCACAGTCGTTCTGAACCTCCCTTGGAAATCCATACTGGGTGCAGATCTTCAATAAGTGTTTCACAACCGTAGCAGCCGTAATGTTCTTTACTGGAACTGCTATGGGGAATCTGGTGGTAGGACACAGGATGGTTAAGATATAGGCGTTACCTGAACTGGTCCGAGGTAAAGGACCAACACAGTCTATAATAAGTCTGTGGAAAGGTTCCGCAGGCACCTGTATGGGAGTCAGTGGTGCTCTGGGGATAGAGATGTTCGGTTTACCTGTCATCTGACATGTATGACACTGTTTGACGTACTGTTTGACGCTATTTACCATACCTGGCCAGTAGTAGTCTTGACGGATTCCGTGGTAGGTCTTGTTAAATCCGTAGTGTGAGAGTGCTCCGTGGGCCAGGTGTAGAATAGTGGGCCGCAGGCTGGCAGGAATCACTAGTTGTTCGACGTTGGCCCAATCGTCCTCCTCCTTCAGCTTACTGGGTCTATATCTGCGGTAGAGCAACTCGTTCTCTAGGGAGAACCCAGGAATACTGTCAGGTTGAATCTCAGCCTGGAAAAATAATGGTGTCAAGGTAAGATCTTCCCTCTGTAACTTACGGAACTCCAACTTGGTCAGATTCGGGGGTAGTTTCTGAGGGTCTTGAGGGACAACGGTAGCAGTAGAGCCAGCTGGCTGTGGTCGTGCAGCTTGTGCACGGGTGGTCACTAAAACCGGAGGAGAAACTTCATCACTCTCTTGAACCTTTGCTGGAACATACTCAAAGACGAGATTATCCATTACAGAGGTACACACCTGGGGTTTGTCCATAACGATCAGGTTGGTCGGTTGCAGGTCTTCTGCCAAGTCGTTGCCCAGGAGAAGTTGCACTCCAGGCATGGGAAAAGGCTTTTCCCTGACGGCGACTTGGACTTCTCCGGTCACGAAGGGACAATCCAGGTGGACTCTGGCGAGAGGATAAGGAGTGGTAGCAGTGAGGTCAGTGATGAAGACGGTTTCTCCGGTGTAGGCGATATTGGGCACAGCTGATTTCAAAATAATTGATTGAAGAGCAGCTGTGTCCCTCAAGATCTTCAGTTTGAAACGTCCCTCCAGTTTTGAACCGTTGGTAGAGACAGTTCCAGTATACAGGTGTTTACTGAAAAGAGAAAGATCATTAACATGAACACCAACATTCATCACAGGCTTACCGGACTTAGGAGTCTGTTTGGGTTTAGTGGATTCAGTATTTCCTTTGTATTGAGACTTACCACATTTATCTATGGTATGTCCATAGAGTCTACAATACTTACAGTACAATTGCGAGCCAGCTTGATCGGTACTCACTTTCTCGAAACTGTACCAAGACTTCTTACTGGAAGATGGTTCTGGTGGATGAGGCTGTAAGTGTCAGCCGACTTAGCACACTTTAGGTAGTCGGTTTCTTCTTTATCTGCTAAATATAGACGGACAGGAGGCGGCACACGCCTCAAGAATACTTCAACTAGCATGAGGTTGACGAGTTCTGCAAAGGTAGAGACATGTGCTGCTTCCAGCCATTTCATAAAATATCTCCTTTTGGTTTTAGCAAATTCGAGAAAGGTAGTGGTACTTGCCTTCAGGTGGCCACGGAATTTCCTTCGATAACTTTCGGTGGAGAGAAGGTAGGCGTCCAACACTGCTTGTTTCAGAGTCTGGTATTTATTCTCAGTCGCCAAAGTACTGAGTGTAACTGCAGCTCTACTTGTGAGATGTACTCTGAGAAGGGTTGCCCATTGGTCGGCAGGCCAACTAAGTTGATTAGCAAGGGTTTCAAAGGTGGTGAAAAACACATCAACTTCTGTCTCTACGAATAATGACATTAACTTACTTGCATGTGATATATTGAAACTGACAGGAAGATTGGCAGAATCTTGCTGGCGTTGAGCGAGGTGTGTAGTTTCCAACGCGAATTCTCGTTGACGACATTCCATAGCCAGAGCTGCTTGCTGTTTGCATGGTCGCAACACCGGTCTTGGACTTCACCGGTCACGAAGGGACAATCCAGGTGGACTCTGGCGAGTGGATACGGAGTGGTAGCAGTGAGGTCAGTGATTAGGACGGTTTCCCCGGTGTAGGTGATGTTAGGCACAGCTGATTTCAATATTATTGACTGAAGAGCCACTGTGTCCCTCAAGATCTTCAATTTGAAACGTCCCTCCGAATCTATGCCGTTGGTAGAGACAGTTCCAGGATACAGGTGTTTGCTGAAGAGAGAAAGATCATTAACAGGAACACCAACATTCATCACTGGCTTACCGGACTTAGGAGGAGTCTGTTTGGGTTTAGTAGATTCATTGCTCTTGTATTGAGCCTTCCCACATCTATCTATGGTATGTCCATAGAGTTTGCAATACTTACAATACAATTGTGAGCTCTCTTGATCTGTACTCTCTTTATCGTAATTGTACCAAGACTTTTTACTGGGAGGTGGTGATGGTGTAAGCCGGTGGATGAGGCTGTAAGTGTCTGCCGACTTCGCACATTTGAAGTAGTCGGTTTCTTCTTTATCTGCTAGATATAAACGGACGGAAGGGGGAACACGTCTCAAGAATTCCTCAACTAGCATGAGGTTGATGAGTTCTGCAAATGTAGAGACATGTGCTGCTTCCAGCTATTTCATGAAATATCTTTTCTTGGTACTGGCAAATTCTAAAAAGGTGGTGGTACTTGCCTTAAGATGGTCACGGAATTTTCGTCTGTAGCTTTCGGTGGAGAGAAGGTAGGCGTCCAAAACTGCTTGCTTCAAGGTCTGGTAGTCATTCTCAGACGCTAAGGTACTGAGAGTAACTGCAGCTCTACTGGAAGACTAGCGGTAGCTTGTTGGCGTTGAGTGTGGTGTGTAATTTCCAACGTGAGTTCATGATGACGACATTCTATAGCCATAGCCGCTTGCTGTTTGTCATGCTCGCGTTGTATCTCCAGGTGGCGTTGTTTTGCTTCTAGCTGTATTCGCTCACGCTCTCTGAATAGGGCCATCTCACGTTCTTGCTCTTCTTTCCTCATTGCAGCTTTTCTTTCCCTTAGTTGTAGAGCTTCTTTTTGTTGTTCGAGGGCTTCTTTTTGTTGCTCCCTTTCGAGCTTTGCGAGTTCTAGTATGAGTTTCATAGTTGCCAAATCATGTTTATCTGCAATAGAATAAGTTTCGTGAGTTTCAGAGCCAATTGTCTCTTCATCTAAGAGGTGATCCATAATTAAGTTATGCAATTCATTTTTGTTGGCTCCATGGGGAATATCTAGTTGATACTCATGTGCAAGAGTTTGTAATTCAGTTCTCTTGGCACGACTTAAGGTCCCTATTTCACCTGCTGGATCGTTACGAAAAGCTTGGAGACGAAACATTGTGAAAGATAGCAAATAAATGTACAACGAATATAGTTGTGATATGGTAAATGTCAGAAACAGGATAACGTGGCAACTGGTAACTATCCTGTGGAATTTTAATCTTTAACAATTAACGTTAATTTTAGGATGGTAAATGATTAGTCAATCAAAATCGCAGGAAATCTTGTACCCGGTACTCAATGTAAGAGAATATGGGCAAGGAAATCCTACTAAATAAATGAAACTGAGTTTCTAAAACAAATGAAACATTTAATTGCTCCAAAAGTGAATTAGGTAGTCCAAGAATGTAGACATACCTTGCCGAGTCTCTATAGGACATAAGCAAGGGTTTCCCACTAAATGAAATATGATACCTACAGAATTAGCGAACTTTGTGCTCTGAAAAAAGAAAGCTAATTCCCTACTTAAGTAAATATCATCATCTCTGACCGACGTGTAGGGGTGCGAGTATCAACTGGTGACGAGAACTGCTGCTGAGGTCCCAACTCAGCAACGTAGTCCGTGCTAGAGGAACTATGGCCCTCTTATCCTCCTTCGGTCGGATTGCAGATAGGGTGCTTTGACCCGAAGACAAACCAAAGTACCAGGGTTCCACAATGATGATCTGCCGATAATGTGAGAAATATCCTAGGGACAAAAGGTGGTAAACACGAGTAATAACACGGAGAGAGGGATGACCAATTAAGAGAATGACTGAGGCCTCCAGTCACCACGTAATCCAAAGTTATCCCACACTTACCATATGCTACTCTCGGAATGCACAATACACACAGCACCATATAAATACGAAAATTAATGATAATATTGAGAAGCAACTTTAGCAGAGCGAAGTACTCTTACCACAAACTGACGTTCTGGTACACCTGAGTGAAACATCCCGGACAGGCTCCCATTAAATGTGACAGGAAAGTGTTGGAGTATAGATGTTCGGCAGTCCTTCAATGGCAGGTGTCAATGCCTGGTCACACTTACAAAAAAAAGATAGACTGCTTGCCTGTTGTCTGTGGTAAGTGAAAGGGCGGAACACGTAAAACACAAAGTATGAACAATAAAACTTTAAAATATACTTTAAACATAAACGAAAATAAAGACAAGACCCGTGGCAATGAATAGTGCAATTTAAATAACAAAGATAAATGCAAAAACACAATAGATTAAATAATATAATGGTGAAATGGTGCTGAGAATATTGGCTATGGCTGAAACCTCCCTTAGTATACAAAAGCCAGAGAGCTTAGTATGCCAGAGAGAGATGTCAACTCTAAGAGCACAAAGAATATTCTGAAGTTGATGGCTGGTCCAGGCTCAGACGTCGACTCAGGTAGATAGTGCTGAGGTGCAGTGTGCAGGTGTGCGGTCGGCGAGTCACCAATCAGGAGCAGGCAGGCTGGGATGGGTAGTTGGCTGGTTGACGACGAGCCGGCATGGAGGGTGTGTGGAGTTGGGGGGGTTAGGGTACGTTTTGCCTCCTGGTCAAAACGTTTTGTGCTACTGGTGACGTATCTTGAATGTAGCATCTTATACTTGTATACTGGATGTAACTTTAGGTAGGGAAGAGCAGGCTCAATCTCTCTTGAAAGAGATTATCGTCACAATATATATATATATTTATGATCGATGTTCCCTTCGGGAATCTTAATTATATATATAATTACTGAACATCTTGTTTCAGATTCTTTACTTTAAAATGAATAACGTTTCGAATACTTCTCGTATTCATCATCAGATCTAAAAGAAAAAACAGAAATCACAATCAAATAACTGGTAAACAAAGAACTCATACTGAATATAATTGCCTATCAAAGAAGAGAAAATGCTTAAAAAACAAAACACTTAAGTGCACTTAAAGTGATCAATACAAATAAAACTTATTAACTGTCACATATATTTAAGCTAATTTAAAAATCCATTAAACTACAAGATGAATTTTATAACTACTAAAACAAACCATTCTATTAAACTTACGTGAAGTGATCAGAAGTGATATTTGATACCTAACACATAGATACTAAACACTATAACAAATATTTATATAATGACTACAAATCTACAAAAAATGTATGTAAAATACAAACAGAATAAACGACAATGATAAAGTACTAACCAAAATCTTATCAAAAACTCAAATATTAAATAAAATTAAATACCAAAAAATGTATATATCCAAAATTAAGATTATATTAATGTACAATGTCAAGACTTGAAATAAGTAAGAAAGGGCAAAGACATGGTAAACTAAACAAAATTATAATAAAATTAAACTACCAAAATGAACTATAAATCAAATTACAGGGCCTGCTGTGCACTATACAGTGTACAATTGAACAGCTGAAAGGTTGCTATTCAACAGAGGCCGCAGCTCCTTTATATATAAGGATTCCATTACTCTCAAATCTGACTGGCCATTCATACAAGTGTCCAGAATTTTAAAATCAGATTCCAGCAGAGAATGATCAAACTCATAACAATGGTTTCTAATCTCCGAAAATGCTGGTTTAGACAATGGTAATCCAGTCCTAAAAGATAATCCCCGGTGCTCAAGTATCCTAATCTTAAAGTTCCGAATGGAACTCCCGATATATCCAGCATTACAGCTGGAACAATTATACATATATACGACATTTGAGCACAAGGGGGTAGGCACTTTATCTTTAAATTTAAAATAAGAGCCTATGGTATTTGTGTTGACAAAAATAAATCTAAAGTCTACTTGAGGATAACACTGCTGCAACAGTCTCCTCAAATGACTCCTTACAGAAAAGCTAATAGTGACATAAAATGGTAGTTTAATATATTTAAGATCCCTTTCCACTGTAGTAATCTTACACGATGAGTGAAACTTCTTATTTAAGAAATTCCTTATAAAGGTATAAACCATATGCAAAGGATAACCATTATTTGAAAAAAATTTCACAAGAAAATTAATTTCTTGATCAAAGTTATTCCAATTAGAACATAAAACAAAGGCCCTATTCAGTAGAGTGTTAATTGCATTTTTCTTAAAAATATCAGGAACAAAAGAATTAAAATTTAAACCTAAACCAGTAAAGGTTGGTTTCCTAAAAACATTAGTATTGAACCCATTGAGGTTATTCACTTTTACATCAAGAAACGACAATGAATTATCAACTTCACACTCTGCAGTAAAACGTATATTACTATGTTGTGCATTAAGATACTCTCTAAATTTCTCAATATGACATTGGTCCTTAAATAACAAAAAAGTGTCATCTACATATCTCCTGTACAAGACTGGTTTGAAGGCCGAAGGACAATTATCAAGCCAATTTATTTCATGAAAACTCAAAAAAGCATTAGCCAGTGCAGGACCTAAAGGAGACCCCATTGCTACTCCATCAATTAGTTTATAATATATATTATTAAACATAAAGATGGAGTCTTTAACTGCTATTTCTAACAGCCGTCTGAATATTTTACTACAAAATCCAGACACTAAGTTAGTGTCAGCAAATAATTGATTTACACAGATGTCAATGGTTTCCAACAAAGGAATATTAGTAAAAAGTGATTCAACATCGAAACTGGCCATTATAGTTGGGAACTCAAAATTTAAAGAGGAAAGTTCTTTTACAAAATCCTGAGAATTTCTC